>NC_136485.1:170024460-170319460 GCF_053919585.1 Euprymna scolopes | reverse complement strand
TTCTCTCTTAGTTGTCATTATTTTTTTTTCTAACAATTACTTCTAGCTTCTTTAAACTTTTGTCTGTTTGTACTGAACTTATGTCAGTTAAATCTGTTGTATGCATGCTGCCTTTGAGTAATGGCAGCTGCACAAGTAGAAGTAAGTCATTGAGGAGAGAGGGGTTTGCTACAGAATTTCAGCTTGAGAATACGTGCTTCAATTGCTATTTTGAACTATTCAGTGGTCTCATTTGCGCACGGTTCAGCAGGAAGAGAAAAGGTATTTCCCCATGAGGCATCTCTGATGAGATCCCTGATGGCTTTCCAGTCAACCTTCTTATAATACCTTGTCATTTTGAGCAATGGCTCTTCAGTTTTGGGTCGAGAATTTAGATTTCTACCATTATCACAGCATGATCAGCATTCCCGAGTGGGCTATGAGCATTCATTACGCAATCATCGGGAACTGTGGTCAGAAATAGATCTAGAATGAGGCATGTTGGTCTTGCTGATCTGGGAAACGTGTCGGCTATGTAACAGTCACTGATAGGGAATGAGATATAGAGAAACTATGTGTTATGCTCCCAGCGTCTATGTAAGTAGAGAAACCAAGCTGTGGTAGACGTTGAAGTCACCAAATACATGTACTCGCACGCTAGTATCTAGAGAGAGAGTGCTGTATCTATGCTGTCAGAGACTTGGTTGATTAGGGTACAGTCCTGGGTCGAGGGAGAGTGGCAGAGAAAATATAAGTAGCTAATGTTATATTACATGTTAAGTCTAAAGCACATAAAGGCTTGGTTGTCTGAATCTAGTTTTGTTTCTCTAATCAAGAGGAGGGAATATAGACTTTAAGTTCGTGCATGTGTCTGTCTGATTCCTCACGGCAAAGTGGGAGATACCCAGGTATGTTTAAGTGGTTCGAGGGGATGGATGAGTATAGGTTAGTTTCACTTAGTGCTAAGATATCCAGGGTGTTTGCTAGGATAACTGATTCAAAATCATCTAAATTTTATTATAATATTCATGAATGCAAACCTCAAGGGAGGAGGCAAATTGGTTTTGTTTGAGTTTAAGCCTGGTTTAATCATAATTTTTGATTGAACTGCCATTTTATTTTATTTAAAAGTTTCAGTTTTAAGGTGAGACGTGCTGGACAAAGTGGTTGTACAGAATACCAAACATGTAACATAAGTAGACCATCAGCCGACTCCTCATCTACAGGATTGTGGCCTCGGGAAAAGCTGACCAGAGTAGTGGTTGATGGACAAAAATCAGAGGACTGCAGTATTAGTGCTGGAGTCCCTCAGGGGTCCATCCTGGGCCCAGCTCTCTTCCTGATCTACATCAGTGATCTCCCTAAACACATACTTGAATCATTCGTTGACATCTGTGCTGATGACACGATCATCTGCGGCAGCGCGTCAAAGGCTGTAAGTGACAGGGTTCTCTCTAATTCTCTCTCATCTGATCTTGGGCGCGTGATGCAGTGGGGGAGGAGGTGGCTGGTTGCTTTTGATGCATCTGAAACCAAGCTGCTATCTTTGCACCATCAGCGCTTTTGGGATTGACCTTTGCTCCTGATCTGAAATGGAACACGTACATCAGGTCTGTTGCCAGGGTCGCTGGAAAGATGGTGGGATCTTTCTGCCGCTCCAGGAAGTGTCTCACTGCTGATACAGTTCTCTATCTGTATGGGGGTCAGGTGCGTCCAGGGATGGAGTGCTGCTGCCATATCTGGGCGGAAGCTGCTAGAAGCAGCCTATCCTGCCTTGACAGAGTACAAAATAAACTTCGTGGCTTAGTGGGGATGCCCTTTTCTCTTCCCTGCAACCTCTCTCCCACAGAAGAGACGTTGCGAACCTGTCTTTGTTTTCCGGGGTAGGTGCTCGTCTTAACTCCAGTCCCTGGTCCTCCTCTCGCCAATCTTTTACGAAAAACATCCGTCTGGCTGAATCCAGTCAAGGATTTTCCCCACTCTTTATCTATGCCTAAATCAGAACGTGGATTCCATGAACAAGGCTTCTTTCTTGGAACTGCACGCCTGTGGAACTCTGTTCCGTCTGCCTGCTTCCCACCTGACTACGACCTGGATGTCTTCAAGTCCAACGTAAAAAAATTCCTGATGAACCGCCCCCTTAAGTAGACACTTTATTAAATCTCCACACTAACGTACTGTACTTGCAATAACCCTTATCCCTGAGTGGCTTCCGGGCCTTGATAAGTGGTGACCACCTTGTAAAAAAAAAAAAAAGAAAAAAAACTATAGGTGCTGGGTCCCTTTCCAATTGCGAATTACTTAGGACTTTTACCCATGACTGACAGAACAAGAACGTGCAATACCGTGAATTAAATAAAAAGTTCTGTTAGAAAATTCTCTACAGATTCCCGAATTTTTTTTTTTTTTTTTTTTTTTTTACAAGGGTGTCACCACTTATCAAGGCCCAGAGGCCACTCAAGGATAAGGGTTAATAGGTATACATTAGTCATTGTGATTTTAGCATAGTAAACAGTGGGAATTTTTAAACTTGGAATACTTAGGGGGAGATTCAATTAGAACTTGTTCACATTGGACTTTTTCTTTTTTTTTTTTCATAGGTATCAACTCATTATCAAGGTCAAAGAGGCAACTCAAGGATAAGGGTTAAAGAGTGTACAGTAGAAATTGGACAATATAATAATCATTAGTAATGAAAATTTGTTAAATTTGATAACTTATATGGAACGGCTCATCAAGAACTTATTTACGTTAGACTTGAAGACAACCATAGTGTAGTCAGCCGGAAAGCAGGAAAACGGAAGACAATTCCACAGGCGTGCAGTTCTAATAAAAAAGCTTTGTTCATGGAATCTACGTTTAGGTTTAGGCACAGATAAAGAGTGGGGGGAATTATTGATAGTGTTTACAGCTAGACGAGTGTTTCTTGTGAAAGTTTTGCGAGGGGGGACCATAGATTGAAGCTCAGTCGAACACTTTCCATGAAAATAACGATACATCAGAGACAAACTCGCAACATCTCTTCTGTGAGATAGAGGTTGCAAGGAAGAGAAAAGGACATCTCCTACGAGGCTACGAAGTCTATTTTGAACTCTATCAAGGCAGGACAAGTCCTTTCTAGCAGCTCCTGCCCAGATGTGGCAACAGTATTCCATCCTTGGACGTACCTGGCTCTTATATAGATAGAGAATTGCATCAGCAGTGAGATATCTACTGGATCGATAGAAAGATCCCACCATTTTTCCAGCGGCCTTGGCAACAGATTTGATGTACGTGTTCCATTTAAGATCAGGAGTAATGGTCAATCCCAGAAGCTTGTCAAAACTTGAGGCCTCCTGAAGACGAGAGCCATTCATTTCAATTGATGCCAGATGTGGATCAGAATGTTGATGATGTAAAGAGAGGAGCTTGGTTTTAGATGCATTAAAAGTAACCAGCCACTCCTTTCCCCATTGTACTACATGCTCAAGATCAGAGGAGAGAGAATTGGAGAGAACTTGGTCGTTTACTGTCTTAGATGTACTACCATAAATGGTAGTGTCGTCAGCATAAATGTCTACAAATGGTGTAAGGATGTGATTTGGAAGATCATTAATGTAGATCAGGAAAAGAGTTGGGCCCAGGATGGACCCCTGAGGGACACCGGCATTAATACTGTGAGCTTCTGATTTTTGCCCCTCAACTACTACTCTTATGAACCTATCAGAAAGAAATGATTTAATAATTGAGAAGACATTTCCAGCTATACCATAGCTAGAGATCTTATGAAGTAAACCTTTATGCCATACCCTATCAAAGGCCTTAGATATGTCAAGAGCAATTGCCCTAGAAAGGTTTCCTCCGTCGAGAGATTTGCTAATCCTATGAGATATAACTGTAAGCACATCTGCTGTAGATCTAGCAGAACGGAAACCATATTGAGTGTCACTAAGAAGGTTATTTTTGTTGAGATGGTTGATTACTTCTGTATTTAACAGAAACAGTCACGAGTATGACAAGATACACTCGAAGAAAGTCGGAGGTTTCATCGGCAGAAGCGTTGTGTAAATAACACATAAGATGAGAACAGTAGTTCGAAGAATCTAAATAAGATGTTTTATTTAGAAGTTTGTTAAGACAATGACCTAAACTTTATTCAATAGATAAATAAAAGCAAGATATATTACCAATCACGTTTTATGTTAATGACTTTCCGGACATTCGTGCAAATTTTTGCTATTGTATTTCTGAAATGAAAAAAAAAAAAAGCAAATAACAAAAGAAGCAAAGAAAAAAAAAGATTTCCAAAGAAAAAAGAAAATAATACTAAATAAACAAAAATGCAAGAACAAGTAAAACAAATGAAATGTGATTGTCATCAGAAATTACGGTGGATATGTAAATTAACATTCAAAGTTTTACATTCAAAAGCAACATGAATTGGAATAAATAGATTGAAGACATTGTCAAGGTTGCTGCAAAGAAATGGGTTCCCTTTACCGTACTAGAAAATCACTCACACCTGACAGTATCCTATGCCTTTACAAAACCACTATTCACGATGCATGGAGTATTGTTGCTACATCTGGGCTGGTGCATTTACAGGGTGGAATGATAAAAGTGTCGCTCTGAAGAAAACAACACTACAGCTTTATTTTAAAACTTTTACGAAAAAAAATCAATTTGGTTAACTTAATAGAGCAGACATCTATTATATGTAGCTGCCTTCAGTCTTAATCACAGCCTCAATACGGGTCCAGAACTGGGAGCATGCCATTTCCACAAGCGCTAGAGGGAGCTTGGCAAATATTCGGTGGCTGGGGGCGATCAAACTGAATTTGGTGTTGTGGGAGGTCATGTTGGTGATTTTCTGAACATATAATCAAATGTAGTAGCCAGCAGATTCAAGTTGGGGAAGGAGGGGTGGGCAGTAAGAGAAGGGTACAAAGTCGTAGCACTCCTGAAGCCAAGCCTTTGGACTTGTAGGCCGGCCAGGGTCTGCCAGCAGCCATCTGATTGCATCAGGGGATCACCACACTCTTTAGCATATACAGGTATATAATTTGATGTTAATTTTCAAGCCGAATCCGAAGATGTGAGGTGACATGATGTGGCCCTCGCTTGAAACTACACCAAAGACCATAACCGTGGCTAGAAACTTTGTTTCATCACCTTGGGCAAGTCCCTGTTATTCATGGCAATCCAGTGATGTATGTTGAAGGTGCTGGCAATGGGCCTGTTGTCATAACTTACTTAGATCGATAGAGAACATGAGTTGTACAGTGGTGCATCTCCGATCTCATTCGTTGAACATTGTCTCACTTTCAGACATGATAGAATACTCCTATCGCTCCTAGGATTTGTACACAACTGACCAACTAGCAGATGGTCTGCAACAAAAAAATAAAAACGATTTTCATCAAACGGAAATGGAATCACGTCTTTTCTAGTGCAACAATTTCATCGTTCCACCGTTCTATTAGTCTCCCACTCTTAGAGTCCAAAAAAAAAAAAAAGAATCCCAAATCTAATACGTCCTGAACTACCAACCAACCTCCAACCCCTGTCCCATCACTGTGCCTGTTTTACAAGTATTTTAATGGATTGTACTCTGACAAACTCATTGCACTTGCGCCCTCTTGACGTAAATGCTCCTGATTAACCTGACAAGCAACAAAATCTCACCTCTCCACTTTAGAGATCAACCCAGATGACGGAAAGCCTTCTGCTCAAATAGTTTCTTCCCTCGAACTGCTAGACTTTGGAATTGCCTCCCGGTTCCCTGCTTCCATGACTGTATTGACATGCAGAAGTTCAAATGTAATGTGAACAGACACCTCACTTCTCAACTTCCTATTTGGGGTTATGGTTAGACAGAGTTCCAAATGCATGTCTGATTTATCATTAACTGGCTGGAAAGTGGGTGTTTATTTTACATTAAGTTTATGTAGGAAAATGATCCCCCCCACACTAAAATTGTAAATACTGTATATATATTTTTAAAATTCGTGCTTTTTGTTTGCATGTTTTATTTATGACTAACTCACCAGAAAGGGGGGTGCTTATTTATATATTAAATTTAAGTAGGAAAATGATCCCCCCACACTAAAATCTTAATTATCTAATTCTTTTGTTTAATTTCTTCTTTCTGAATCTTTCTTCAGTCTGTTTAGATGTATTGACCCCCAAAAATTAGAATTTTAATTTTTTAGGGGTTAAACGACACTGGGTTACGTATGTAAAAAGTTACCCATTAGAGTTCCCCAAAAAGGGTGCAACGTAGTCGCTATATCAAAGACGGTGTTGTATTTCATCATCTATGTTGGCTTTTGATGATAGGATGCTGCCTAGGTATGGAAAGTGGTCCACATTTTCCAGTCTAGCGTTGTCGATGGAGATGTTTTGGGGTGAGACTGGAGTACTGTTTGGTGGTGATTGATGGAGGATTTGGGTTTTTTTTATATTAATTGTTAGTCCTAGCTGTTTGTACGCCCTCGTGAAGGCAAGCAGTGTACACTGTAGGTCCTCTTCTGAGAGGGCTACAAGGGCGTTATTGTCTGCATACTGTAGCTCCATAATGGATATGGTGTTCGTTCGACCTTTGGCCCTAAATCTGTTGATGTTAAAAGTCGCCCGTCAGTTCTGTACATAATCCGAACTCCATGGGGAAGATGTTTGTCCGTGAGATGGAGAATAGCAGTAATGAAGATGGAGAACAGGGTTGGGGCAATGACACATCCCTGTTTCACTCCCGTGTCAACCCTAAAGGGCTCTGTTTCATCTTCACTACTACTGAGGACTGTAGCTGACATATTGTCATGTAGCAGTCTCAGTACCCGAATGTACCTCTCTGGGCATCCAAACCTTGCAAGAACCAGCCAAAGGGCTTGACGGTTCACAGAGTCAAAGGCTTTAGTAAGGTCTATAAAAGCCATGTATAATGGTAAATTTTGCTCCCTGCACTTTTCTTGGAGTTGACGAGCAGTGAAGATCATGTCCAACATAAATGACGAAATACAACACCGTCTCAGCTGTGCCAGTGGGGCTTTCTCAAGGCTAAGGAAGAGAGTATTTGAGAACCGTGACCTTCTGGCAAAGACCAAAATCATGGTATATAAAGCTGTCTTGCTGCCCACTCTTCTCTATGGATCGGAGACCTGGACCACATACAGGAGGCACGTAAAAACCCTGGAGACGTACCACCAAAGATGTCTCCGAAAAATCCTCAGAATTAGTTGGAAGGACCGACGCACCAACACCAGCGTCCTGAGTGAGGCTGACATTCCCACTATCACCGCTACTGTTGCTCAACGCCAGCTCAGATGGACTGGTCATGTTGTCCGAATGCCGGATCTCCGCCTCCCAAAACAGATTTTCTACTCTCAGCTTGTTGAGGGAAAGCGTGCCCAGGGTGGCCAAAAGATGAGGTATAAGGACAACATCAAAGCAAATCTAAAGCGGTTTCACATGGACCTTGAGACATGGGAGGACGTGGCTGGGAGCAGGTTGGCATGGAGGAGCGCTGTCCACAAAGGTGCTGCGCTTTATAGTAGTGACCTAAATCAAGCTGCTGAGGATAAACGCAAGCACAGAAAAGACAGATTATTAACCAGACACACCCAACCCAACCCCACCACCACTACCTTTATCTGCCCAAATTGCACAAGACAAATTGGGTCTAGGATTGGGCTCTATGCTCACCTGAGGACCCACAGAAGCCACAACGGAGGACAGTCTTACTCGGACACGAGTGACCGCCGATGATGATGATATCAAAGAAACAAAAGAAAGGAAGAAATTGTTTTTTCAGTTTTAAACAAAGCCCTTTATGTTTGGTATTTCCAACAATATATTTTTTCTAAATATCAAAACAATTTATTTCTCCTTTTCGTCCCTGCTGTGACGTCACCTACGTGTCTCGAACAAGTGCTTTTCCAACACCAGCTATGCCTCAAACACATCTCCAAACACCCCTCTTTCTCCAAGTCTTAAATATCTCTGCTTCTCTGAACACGTGCTTCTCTAACCACGTGTGCCTTTTTGTCTCTGCTGTGACGTTATATCACGCAGCTGGCTTGGTCATTTGTATATGTTATATGCTGCTGCCGCTAACAGTGCTAGCGGCTCTGTTATAAGGGGGTGGGTATATATAACAGGTAGAATAAACCACCAACACAAAAGAACATGCTAAAGGCTAAGATCACCAGAACTTTTTGGAGGCCAAAGTCAGGAGACAATGACACAAAGGCCTGTGTTCCGTTCTAAGAATGTCATCAAAACCAGGTGCGAGATCACCAACTGTAATCGACAGAATAAGTTATGAAGACAAACTGACTCACGTTTCAAGACTAAATCTAAAAGAAAATGAAACTACCGCGTTATTTTTTCCTAGACAACAATCTTGCAAATAAATATCTTTCTCACCATATATATATACACATCCACTCTGGGTTGAGCACTGTGGTAAGTGAAATCGCCAACTGCCATCAGCGATAATGCAAAGCTCTTTGTGTAAAACATATGAAGCATTTTCCGACAATTGACAGTGTTTATATAAACATTGAGACTTTACTTACTCACAGCTTGTGACTGACAACTGAATGCTTACTCTTGACTAGATGATTAGGTTTCGATCACAGCTTGGGGTACTTGTTTGTCTTCAATATAATGAAGCAGTGTTTGTTGATGAAAAATATATATTTCAAAAAAACTTTTGTTAATTCGACTACAAAATGGCGAATGCCAAAACGTCTCTTAAACAGAGGGCTTCATGCCCATTGGCTGAAAGAAATAATAACCTGGGAAATAATATCATCAAACAGACCAGAGTTTTAAGAATAAATCTGTAAAGATAAAAATACTGTGTCTTTTTATCTTAGACAAGAATCATGCAAATAAATATTGTCCGCATTCTAGTTGGTTAAAGCAGGGGTCTCCAAACTACAGCCAGTGTGCCAGATCTAGCCTGCCAAAGGCTTTGATCGGGCCTGCGGAGCTCTTATTGAAAGCATAAAAATATTCAGAGAAAAATTTTCAAAATGGAGGTGCGTGAAGATAGTGTGGTAGTTTTTCTTTTTGTTGAGAAAATGATTTAAAAAATAAGGTTTTGGAGAATCAGTTTCATTGAAAAGCAAAGCTAATAAGCAAAACAGCATAAAACACGTCTAGGTCATTTGTTTTGGCTCTAAAAATTAGTAATATGCCCCTCACCATACGAAAATTTTGGAGACCCCTGGCTTAAAGCATATTGTTGCACAGAAATGACGATGTGTTATTAGAATGTGCTGCATTGTTAAGTTGCAGCTGCATTTTTAATAATCTAACTAGTAATTTCATTTTCACTTTAAAATTAAAAATTAAAGTTCATATAAAAATATTCAGATTAATATACTCATCTTTGATTTATTCTTACAATGTTTCGACAGATGTAGACTCCAACCTTATTCAGATGTGTCTCGTTAAACTCAGAACACTATTCCGAATACTTAAAATAATCCAAATTATTAATCCAAATCTAAAAAATTCCAAAACCTGAAAACATGTAATACGAATTTACATAGAAGGAGTGGAAATTTGTTTCTGTTGTCAAGTGATAACACCCCTCATCACAATAATGGATTCAACTAATTCTTTTGGTGCAACTACACTATGGTAGCGAAATTTGGAACTTATTAAATTGAATTTCAAGGCAAACCAATTGTCTCTACTTAATTTTCATGTTACAGTAATTAATGTATCCCAAAAATTACGAAAAACGATAAGATAGAAAAATTATTGAAGAAAACATTTTTTGATGAAAATTAGTGAAAATAAAATTTTTAGCTAAAAAAAAAAAACACCAGAGAGTTTCAAGGGGAGGTAAATAACATGTAACTATTGACAACTTTTTAATAAATTGTGCATTAACAATCATAAATATAAGCTATTTGCCATGTTTTTTGCATAACTGAGTTACTTCTCTTGTTATTATATCACGTGTCCCTAAAGAAATATAGCAAGGGTTTTTTATGGTAAAGATCCAAAACTTGTGTTTGGTTTTTAACAATGCTGTAATATTTAAGTACTTCTGACATGCCAATTAAGTAGATAGCATTGCTTTAAGTAGACATTGACACAAAAAGTCAGTAAGTACAATTGTTTTGTTTTTTTAATCAATTTTTTCGTTTTTCTAATTTCGCTATAATAATGTAGTTACACCGTTTTTTGTTTTTTTTTACTAAAGGTCACTCAGGGTTAATTAGTTCCAGGTGTCTTATGAGACAACACCGTGCTGATCAGTAATGGTGGAACTTGGATAAGGTTTGATGATTTAAGAGGAAGGCTGCACGCCTGTGGAACTCTGTTCTGTCTGCCTGCTTCCCTCCGGACTACAACTTGGATGTCTTCAAGTCCAATGTTAACAAATTCCTAATGAACCGCCGCCTTAAGTAAACACTTCAGCAAATCTCCACACTAACGTAATGTACTTGCAATAACCCTTATCCTTGAGTGGCTTCCGGGCTTTGATAAGTGGTGATCACTGTGTAAAAAAAAAAAAAGCTCACAAGAATTTGTTTACATTAGATTTGAAAACGACCTTGTTATAGTCAGCTAGGAAGCAGCTCCACGGTATTGTGTTCTATAACGAGTAGTTGTACTTGTTGATATCTAATGTTCATTTGTGAAATACTGTTAACGTGAAACAAAAAAATTAAAAAATAGTTTATTTCTTAATCTTGTATTGGGGGTGTATTTAATCTTTAAACTATTGTTGTGAAATACTGTTAATGTGAAAATAAAAAAATAAAAGAACTGTTTATTTCCTGTTGGGAATGTATTTAAACTGCTTGTGTACGATGCAACAGTTTTGAATTTAATGGTGTGACTATCGACTTAATCATCGCTCATTTAAAAAAGCATTTATTTCGCTGTTTATGGAAGTATTTATGGAGAGTGTGATGAGTACGTGGCGCTAAGTCGTTTACACCATGGCATTTGTCGATTAGAATATATCAAAGAGCTGAATATATGTGCAGTGCATACAATCAAACAACCGACCACATTACTGAAGTACATACTCTCTGCCATGCATTGAATTACGTCACATGATTTGGTCACGCTTAACTGAATGACACAACGCCCCATTGCGGATTTAATTTCAATTGTGAACCTCGTTCTAATTTAATTGTATAGGGTGGTCTGAAAATCGTGTTACCTCTAATAACAATGTGCAGCATGATCCTGTTTACATACCCACTCCTATCTGATATAGTAGAAGATCCTGACACTCCTTAATAGAGTTCAAAATAGACTTCGTAGCCTCGTAGGAGATGTCCTTTTCTCCTCCTTGCAACCTCTATCTCACAGAAGAGATGTTGCGAGTTTGTCTCTGATGTATCGTTATTTTCATGGAAAGTGTTCAACTGAGCTTCAATCTATGGTCCCCCCTCGCCAAACTTTCACAAGAAACACTCGTCTAGCTGTAAACACTATCAATAATTTCCCCCACTCTTTATCTGTGCCTAAACCTAAACGTAGATTCCATGAACAAAGCTTCTTTCTTAGAACTGCACGCCTGTGGAATTGTCTTCCGTTTTCCTGCTTTCCGGCTGACTACAATATGGTTTTGTTCAAGTCTAAAGTAAATAAGTTCTTGATGAGCCGTTCCATATAAGTTATTAAATTTACCAAATTTTCATTACTAATGATTACTATATTGACCAACTTCTACTGTACACACTTTAACCCTTATCCTTGAGTGGCCTCTGGGCCTTGATAATGTGGTGATGCTTTTGTAAAAAAAAAAAAAAAAGAATAGATTACTCAGACGAAAGTCGTAACTAGGCAGGAAGTACGTTAATCTTGATCCTACAGCTGTCAAAATACATTTGATTGTCAATGTCTTATTTGTTACGTTGTACCCTTGTACAATAAATTTGTTATAACTTACTCTGTCTGTTAAGTATCATTTCATCTAATTCATTTAAACTGATTATATTCCCTCAGTGATATATCATTATTACATCACCAAAGTTAAGCAATATTGAATCTGGTCAGTATTAAAATGGGTGACCATGTAGAAATACCAGGTGCTGTATGTGTTCCCTGTTAATCACGGCATAGTTACCAGTTGTCTTGCATTTCTTGTCACTTAGAATCAAGCACTGACAACTTAGAAGGAGTGTGGTTGGAATTGCGCAACACTTGCTTCACATTAACACGTGCAGCCACCCTTACTCCGGATATCCATTGACTTTCAGGAATGAATAGAACCTTCTTTAGTTTTCAACAAATGGATAATAGGTAACCTTTACCAAACCTTTATAATCTCAATGACCGAAAAGCCTTCTAACATCGTATCCAGTATATTGTTACATGCGGTATAGTCACATTGACACATTAGATTTTCTAAGTTAAGCAACGTTAAGCCTGATCGGTACCAAAATGGGTGACCATTTAAGAATACCAGGTGCTGTATGTGCTCTCTGCTCATCCTGATATTATTTTCAGATATATTGCTCTTTTCCTTGCCACTAAAAGTGCTGACTCAGAAAAATGTGGTTAGAATTGTGCAACCCTTGCTTCACAAGTCCGTGCGCAGCTACCATTACATTGGTATCCATTATTTCTAAAGACTGAATGGAGACATGCATTTAAATATCAATAGACGAACAAGTATTGCAGCAATACGCAACACAAGTCTGCGATTCAGTTTAATCATTTAAGAAGAGTAAAACAAAATAATTTGGATTATTGCATTTCTCAACTTGAGAGTTATTATCATAACGTTTCAGCCGATGTAACCTCCGACCTTCTTCAGATGCATCCTGGGAATTTTCTATTGAACTAGTGAATCTGTACAGAATCTTAAATGGAACCTTTTATTAATATGGCAAGATCAGTGGTATAATGGATAAAGTTCTATATAAAATTCAGTTCTAAGTGACACCTTTATGGAGGTTGAAGGTTCAGTGCTCAGTGCGGGTGATACTTAAAATTCGATTGCAAATTATTTAAGACTTTTACCCAGTCATGTTTTATGGAATTAGAGTATGCTAGTACCGTGGATTAAAAAGAGGGTTACGTTTAAAATTCCTTACAGATTGCTGAGTTTGGCAGAAAGACTTTCAAGATTGATAAGACATGCCTGAAGAAGATCGGTCGAAACGTTGTAAGAATAACACTTAAGATGAGAACAACAGTACGAATAATCTAAACGATACAAATTATCAATCCACATCTAAAACATAAAGAAAACTAAAAAAAAAAAAAAAAAAAAAAAAAAAGAGAACACTAGAAGAGGAAGAATGTGAAGTGAAATCAGTTTATTCACTTTCGTTTACATCGTGAAGGGATGTATGGAACCGAGTAACAAATGATGCAGAAATACAAAATAAATTATTTATTTATTTGCGGAGTGTTATCCTTATTTTTGATCGTTGTTGTTGTTTCACCATGTTTCGACCAACTCATCCTCTGACCTTCTTCAGCTGATATACCACGATGAGATAGAAATGCTGAATCTTGCAACTGTATCCTCAGTAATTACTGCCTTCCATAGTTATTGTCTCAGCACCTTTCATCCAACTAATCCTCTGCCCGGCTTTGGGTAATATTGAAACTGATATCTTTAGATAATACTCACCTAGAACCGTACAGACTCAACGCTTCTATCCACTGCACCATGGGGCTCGTGGCACATTGGATAGAGGCAGTAATTACTGGGGATAGAATTACAAGACTCAGTATTCCTATTCCATCATGGTTAACCACCTGGAGAAGGCCAGAGGATAGGTTGGCCGGAACGTGGTGAAACAGCAACAACTATAAAGATGAGGATAACAGTCTGCAAAAAAAATAAATACACAAATTATGAAACCTCATCCTAAAGGACCCCAAAAAATAAAAATAAAATGATATATAATACAAAATACATGTTTTGCATTTAATTAATTTCTTTTTAAGAAAAGTAACGCAAAATATGAGATGACTTCAATAAGTTTCCAGACTTTTTTGTACAAGCATTTAATATTGTCGAAGACTCTTGAAAATTCAGTATGTTATTGCTATACATTTTATTAGATGATTGACCAATTTTTATGATTGCAGGTTCAACAGCAGGACTCGGAATACACCCTACTAAAGCCTGATTGTCACAGATAGTGAATTTCAAAAATGCAATCTGGATGTGAGGACACTTTAGAAGATTGTTCATGGGTAACACAATCCGAGATGACTGTGTGAGACAGGTAGTTGGTTAGGAGTGCACTTATTGATGGAACGTCCCGGTTTTTCTTAATGTAGAACCTTGATGAAATTTGTAAATGTCTCCCATCAATATTTCCAGCACTTGTTAGCTGAATTGCTTTATGGATCTGTAGTAAATCGTTCCTATCGCATAAATTGTTGCATTCTTAATTGAATAAATTGTAATGAATACAGGATAAGAGATTCCGTCTAGTAATCTTTCATTCAATTAAGAATCTTACTACTCATCTACTTAACAAGTGGAAATGTACAGCTTTTATAGCTTGGATTATCAAAGAGGAAATAATCCATATTCACAACATTGTGTTTAGACTTATAAAGTTTAATGTGTTGTGTTATAACCTATAAAATTTAGCAAGTTGTGTTTAAATCTATAAAATATAGCAAATTGTGTTAAGATCTATAAAATTTTAGGGGCTGTGTTTAGACCTATAAAATCTAAAACATTGTGTTTAGACCTATAAAAGTTAATGCGTTATGTTTAGACCCATGAAATTAAACGTTCTATGTTTAGACCCATAAAATTTAATGCGTTATGTTTAGACCCATAAAATTTAATGTGTTATGTTTAGACCCATAAAATTTAACGTGTTATGTTTAAACCCATAAGAGTTAACGTGTTATGTTTAAACACATTAAATTTAATGCGTTATGTTTAGACCCATAAAATTTAATGCGTTATGTTTAGACCCATAAAATTTAATGCATTATGTTTAGACCCATAAAATTTAATGCATTATGTTTAGACCCATAAAATTTAACGTGTTATGTTTAAACACATAAGATTTAATGCGTTATGTTTAGACCCATAAAAGTTAACGTGTTATGTTTAGACCCATAAAAGTTAACGTGTTATGTTTAGACCCATAAAATTTAACGTGTTATGTTTAAACTCATAAAATTTAATGCGTTATGTTTAGACCCATAAAATTTAATGCGTTATGTTTAGACCCATAAAATTTAACATGTTATGTTTAGACCCATAAAAGTTAATGCGTTATGTTTAGACCCATAAAAGTTAACATGTTATGTTTAGACCCATAAAAGTTAACGTGCTGTGTTTGAATCTATAAGATCTAAAAAATATTATGTTAAAAAGTTAATGCATTCAACATAAATTTTGATTCGTGGATTGTAAATAAAATTGAATATTTATCAAATTTTATTAAAACTATTTTGTGCATATTTACTAATTTGACAATTAAATTATTTAATTTTCTAGTTTTTTAATTGAAAAGTAAGCATTTAGTAGAAATTTATCTAACATTATATAAAAAATTTAGTAGAAATTTATCTAACATTATATAAAATTTTAGTAGAAATTTATCTAACATTATATAAAATTTTAGTAGAAATTTATCTAACATTATATAAAAAATTTAGTAGAAATTTATCTAACATTATATAAAATTTTAGTAGAAATTTATCTAACATTATATAAAAAATTTAGTAGAAATTTATCTAACATTATATAAAATTTTAGTAGAAATTTATCTAACATTATATAAAAAATTTAGTAGAAATTTATCTAACATTATATAAAATTTTAGTAGAAATTTATCTAACATTATATAAAAAATTTAGTAGAAATTTATCTAACATTATATAAAATTTTAGTAGAAATTTATCTAACATTATATAAAAAATTTAGTAGAAATTTATCTAACATTATATAAAATTTTAGTAGAAATTTATCTAACATTATATAAAAAATTTAGTAGAAATTTATCTAACATTATATAAAATTTTAGTAGAAATTTATCTAACATTATATAAAAAATTTAGTAGAAATTTATCTAACATTATATAAAATTTTAGTAGAAATTTATCTAACATTATATAAAAAATTTAGTAGAAATTTATCTAACATTATATAAAATTTTAGTAGAAATTTATCTAACATTATATAAAAAATTTAGTAGAAATTTATCTAACATTATATAAAATTTTAGTAGAAATTTATCTAACATTATATAAAAAATTTAGTAGAAATTTATCTAACATTATATAAAATTTTAGTAGAAATTTATCTAACATTATATAAAAAATTTAGTAGAAATTTATCTAATATTATATAAAATTTTAGTAGAAATTTATCTAACATTATATAAAAAATTTAGTAGAAATTTATCTAACATTATATAAAATTTTAGTAGAAATTTATCTAACATTATATAAAAAATTTAGTAGAAATTTATCTAACATTATATAAAATTTTAGTAGAAATTTATCTAACATTATATAAAAAATTTAGTAGAAATTTATCTAACATTATATAAAATTTTAGTAGAAATTTATCTAACATTATATAAAAAATTTAGTAGAAATTATATAAAAAAGCAGAAAATTCGGTTTCTAATGTATTTATTTAACATTCCTAAAAATAAATTTTAAGTAAGAAAAAATAGAAACGATCCTTTTTAATAAATGCTATTTTCAATGTTAAATTGGTCGTGCAATTCCGTAATCTAAACTAGCCACAGTTTGTCCACGGCTGACCTGGAATACACTGTAATTGAAAGAATTATTATTGACTTATAATTATCCAAACAATCTGGAAATGTAATTAACGCATGTTTGAAAATTGAAAATGATATAAGACACTATAAAATGTGTGAGAGATCTTCTTCTTCTTTCTTCTTCTTCTTTTTTCTTCTTCTTCTTTTTCTTCTTCCTCTTTCTTCTTCTTCTTCTTCTTCTTATTATTATTATCATCATCTTCTTCTTCTTCTTCTTCTTCTTCTTCTTCTTCTTCTTCTTCTTCTTCTTCTTCTTCTTCTTCTTCTTCTTCTTCACATGTACGTAATGCAGTACAATTTCCTGTTTTTCACTTTCTTGCATCATCCACTTCTTTCATTCCACGATCTTCCCAACTTTTCTATCAAAGATTCATTATTTTTATCCTCATATTTGCATCACTGCTTGCCAGAGTCTGGCGAACGTGCCACCACCAAGATTCCTTGAATTTATACGTGCGGTTCTTTGCAGAGCGTGTTCTTACGAAGGTCGCAGTCAAGACCAACTCCTATAATATTATTTGTAAGTAAGTAAACCCGTCACACGAAAGGAAAAACATCTTTTTTATAACAACATCAATGAAAGGTGTTCATTAAAGTTATCTATACCTTACTAGAGATGGCAGGATCTAAAAAGGCCAATATTTTGCCTCTACGTATCCGAGTTCATCATCATCATCATCATCATCATCATCATCATCATCATCATCATCATCATCATCATCATCGTCGTCGTCGTTGTTGTTATCATTATCATTGTTGTCGTCATCATTGGTGTCGTCGTTGTAATCATCATCATTGTCGTTGTCGTCGTTGTCGTCGTCATCATCATCACATCATTGTCATCGTCATCGACATAATCATTGTCGTTGTCATCGTCTTCATCATCGACACCATCATCATCGTCATCATCATCATTGTCGTTGTTGTCATTGTCATCATCATTGTCGCCATCATCGTTGTCGTGGATATCATCATCATCATCATCATCATCATCATCATCATCATCATCATCATCGTCATCGTTGTTGTCATGGTTGTCGTCGTTGTTGTCATCATCGTTGTAATCGACATCCTCATTATCGTCATCATCATTGTCGTCATCATCATCATCATCGTCGTCGTCGTTATGCTTCCTTGTTCTTACATGCTAGTATATATAAGGGTGATTTAGCAGTTCGAGAAAAAGAGAAAAAATGCTGCGACTTCATTGATTAAAAAAGATTGTCCTTCGCTCTTGCAACATTTGCTAAACATTTTTGTTAATTTTACTTTCTGATAATTCGCCTTAGAGAAAGTCGTGTTTTTTTTAGGGGGGGGGCTGCATAACTTTCAGAAACTGACGGCTAATCATAAGAGGTGGTTTTATCAGTAGAATTTTATACTATAATTAATATCAGTAGGTATTAAAATCAACTCATGTATATCATTTGCGAGTAAGGAAAGCACACAAAAAAAGACAAATTCTTTTTTTAGCAACAGCAATGGAATGATTTATTTAAGTTACCAACACCGTTTGGTGTAGGTTGAAAACAAGTTGGACAATGTCCGAAAGAGAAATGAAGGAAAATGTTAAAAAGTTATTTAGCTGTCGAAATTCAATAAGCAGTTTATCTTCAAGTGAACATAGTTTATGCTCGGGAGAGAGGAAGGGGGCATCTTTCTTGGTTACTTTCAACGAATGACTACTGCGATTTCAAAAACGTTCTGAGGTAGTTCTTCAGCGTTCAAATGAAATACACGTGCCCTGCAACTTAACTAGCCAATGACCAAATAACCGAACAGGAACAGTTCCCCGAGAGAAAAAAATAACTCATAATAATGAGTTATTTTTTTAATTTAAAAATTTTTTTTTTTATTTGCTACAGATATTGAGACCAAACACAAATAAACAGAATGATGTATTTTGTACCTGTAAATTTAGTGAAGTAGATAAACCGTCTCTAACCCTAACTCTCTCCTTCGAAATATATGAAAGAAGATTTTATCCCCTTAAACCCAGAGATGAATATTTGTACAACCATATGTGTCTTTCATGTTTTCCACGTTGAGTCATCATTTATAAGTGCTGGTTTTAGCAGAGAGTATTAAGACCAACTCCAATAATAATATTTGTAAGCAAAGAAAATCGTTGCATGAAAAGAAAAACAAAATCTTTTTTTATAACAACCCCGAAAGGATTTACTTTACTAACCTACACCGTGTGGTATAGGTTGAAGAAAGTTGGACAGTGTAAAAGCGAGGAAATAACATGTTAAAAAGTTTGGCTACTGGTTTGAGCTTGTGCAACTTGTCTTCAATTCTTCCCTTTTTGTCAGAAACATCGCTCATGGAATGCGAGGACTAAAGGACAAAATAAGGGAATAAAGAGTTACGATGCTGTCGAAAGTAAATCCAAGCTTCACTTTCTACTCTTATTATTTCATGACATAGGAAGATGGAGTAGTAGGACTAAGAATGATGGTCAATTCAGCACTGCGAAGAACAGGTGCGTTTCTAAATGCAAACCAATTGTGCAACACCTGCTAATTTTGTGGGGTTATTCTTGTACAGATGACGTTCATTGCTGATTATTCATGCAACATGAACACGACGCCATCTTCGTTCCGATAACTTTCTTAATTTAAAATAGCTAACAGAAATGGATTCTACCTGCTGCTATTTTGGAGACAAACTCTTGTTACCTATATCAACTATATGCTTCAGACTGTAATCATCATTTGGCTGCTTATTCAGTTTTACCTCAATATAAAACAACTAGCTTACCTGTGTCCCGGCATTGCTTGTGAAATCAGATGAAGTGACGACATTCCAAGCTCAACCTTGAATTAATGAAAAATAATGCTACATGATAGTGAATGTGTATGTCGAATGATAGCGGCTTATTCCGTTAAACCAAGCAAAAAAGGAGTGCGGTTGTTAATTTTTATGTTTAGCCTAATGTAGTATGCAGTAAATGGTTGTATTTAAGAAGGTGATTCACTTTTTGGTGGAATGTGGGTACGCATGACTATGAATAAAAACAACCGGTGTTCTCAGGGTACGCGAAAATATTTAATTTCATGAGAGTAAAGCTATGTTTGATTGCGGATTTGGGAAAATGAGGCAATGAGGATAAAATGTAATATTTATTAAACTGTGACAAAATTTTGCTGGAAATGTTAAAGAGTCGCATAGAAATTGTCTCATTGGTTGCCTATACTGTAAGAAATTAAAGGCGAAAAATCGACTTAATTTTATTAATATAGTGATATAATTGCACAAAACTTTTTGTGCTTACCTGTTATGTTAAAAAAAAAGGCTGTACGCCAAAATTTATGCAAATTCATCCAGAGTTTTTGTTTTTATAAAATAAAATAAAATTTGATCGGTAAACGATTTCTAGACAGAATTATTACGATGACTATATGTTGAATTGTGTATCTTTTGTATTGACCTTAATGTAAACAGAAAATGTTGGAAAGACATTTTGCTATTAAAATGTGTTTTTTTTCTTGTTTTAAAAACATAGTTGATGAATTTACGTAATTCTTGGTGTACTGTCTTCCTTTAACCTAATAAGTAAATGCATAATAATATTTTTGTGTCATTTTGCTTATTTTATTTTTACGAGCAGTTTTTAATATCGGGGTAAAACTCAATAAGGATCATTATTTGAGGTGCAGCCTTTCCTCATAGTCGGGAATTTCTAAATGAACCCTTTATCTAACACAAATGGTAGATGTCAATTGAATATTATACTGGAGCTGGGCATGTGACAATGAGCTTCCCCTATCTTGAATTGAAAACCATGTTTAATTTCAGAAGAGTTTCTGATGGGTAGCTGTTCTTTATAAGTCCTGGACATAATAATTTTGCATGCAAAGAGTAAAAGATCTTTCTCGTGTTGACACGAAAATATTATGTGCTGGAGTGCTAAAATATTCAGCATTTTTATGGAGCAATTCTGGTTTCTGATTGGTTGCTAGCAGAACGTAGCTCCATTTGACTGGTCAGTTCCTATCGCTTGTATTTATAAGTAGAATCTTCCAACTTTCAGTGATCATACCCTCCTTCTTCTTATATCAAAAATATTGCAACACACTATAAAATGTTTTCAAAAGTCATGTATCACTTACCATCTCTGACAGACCATCCTTGCATCAATGTTGCGACACTGGTGGTTACTCGTAGCTACTTTCATGAAAAATCTTTGAGCATCTGCGGAGAAAATACCAAAAACAAAAAAAAGTATTATGGATGGCATATAAGTTTAAGACTACATGTAATCTCCAAATAAGCATGTGACATCATTCAGCCAAATTATGACCTTAACTTTCCCTACTAAGTTATGCACAATACTTGTTACTGAAAGATAAGTAATTACTGCAGCTTTAACTGGCAGTAAATTTTTAACATAGCATGGATGCGCATATGTAAATGCATGCGAAATGACCTCACCAGGAAATAAAAAAAAAACTATTAAAAAGAAGAGAAAGAGAGCGATCATGAGAGAGACGTGGATAACGTTCGCGATCACTTGCAAAGTGTGAAAGATCATGCGAGGGACGTGACAGTGTAAAGAGAGAATGAAGAAATAAATGTTGTTACTACAAAGAACAAGCGAGTTGGAGTTATTTCCTATTCTTTGCCTTGATTTCCTTTGCAAATGAAACTGGACACAACGTTTGCTGGTTCCCAGACAATATTACAAATCTGTCATTAATTCAAGCACTAATTTAAGCATTTTTGTACATTAATTGAATAACCTGATTCTCTCTCTTCTCTCCTCTGATCTCGAGCGCGTGGTTAAGTGGGGGAAGATGTGGCTGGTTACCTTTAATGCATCCAAAACCAAACTCCTATCCTTACATCATCAACGCTCTGATCCCCAGCTGGCATCAATTGTGATGGATGGCTCTCGTCTGGGTGAGGCCCCTTGTTTTGACAAGCTTCTGGGTTTGACCTTTACTCCTGATCTGAAATGGAACACGTACATCAAGTCTGTTGCCAGGGTCGCTGGAAAGATGGTGGGATCCTTCTACCGCTCCAGAAGATATCTCACTACTGATGCAATTCTCTATCTATATAAAAGCCAAGTACGTCCAAGGATGGAATACTGTTGCCATATCTGGGCAGGAGCTGCTAAAAACAGCCTATCCTGCCTTGACAGAGTACAAAATAGACTTCGTGGCTTAGTGGGGGATGCCCTTTTCTCTACCCTGCAGCCTCTCTCCCACAGAAGAGACGCTGCGAGCCTATCCTTGTTTTATCGTTATTTCCATGGCAGGTGCTCGTCTGAACTCCAATCTCTGGTCCCCCCTCGCCAATCTTTCATGAAAAACACCCGTCTAGCTGAATCCACTGTGAAAAATTTCCCCCACTCTATATCTGTGCCCAAATCAAAACGTGGATTCCATGAACAAAGCTTCTTTCTTAGAACTGCACGCCTGTGGAACTCTGTTCCATTTGCCTGCTTCCCTCCGGACTACAACTTGGATGTCTTCAAGTCCAATGTTAACAAATTCCTAATGAACCGCCCCCTTAATTAAACACTTCATCAAATCTCCACACTAACGTAATGTACTTGCAATAACCCTTATCCCTGAGTGGCTTCCGGGCCTTGATAAGTGGTGATCACTGTGTAAAAAAAAAAAGAAAAACCTTCATCAACCACTCGTTTGCCTCTAGTTTACCCCTAGTTTGCACCTGACTCTATTTCCACATAAGTAGTAGTAGTAGTAGGAGGAGGAGGAGGAGGAGGAGGATTACAATATGTGCTTTCCTCCCACTCCTTATGTCCAGTATACCAAGGATACTTTACATATTTATGAAAAATTATTGAGTTTGACAAGATATATCTGAAGAAGGTCAGAGGTTACATCGGTCGAAATGTTGTGAAAATAACACTCAAAATGAGGACAGTAATCCGAAGAATAATAAGAATGGCTTTATTATTCTTTGTTCGTTGGAATTACGTCAGATTCTCTCATTCATTCATCAGAGAAACAAATGAAGACACAGTTTCAAAAAACGAGCCACGTCTCATTTCAGACTTCCTGTCCATGGCTACATATCTTGACATGCATTCCTTAGATGTATTCTGACTTCTAATGGCAATTTTCACTCTTTGCTTCTGTTATGAAAAGGGACAGACCCCAGTAAGTAAGAAAGCAAAACTAGATAAGTTTGAAAATGTTATTAGGAAAAGGCTAGAATCGAACCCAGTAGGCAAGTGTACGCCAGTGGAACCCAGTAGGCAACTGTACGCCAGTGGAACTCTCTGCCGCTTGCCTGTTTCCCACCTGACTACAACTTGGACGTCTTCAAGGCCAACATAAACAAACTGCTGACAAACCGCCCCCTTAAGTAAAACACTCTATCAAAACCCTTAATACTAATGATTACTATAATACTATCTCATTGATTACTATACACGCAATAACCCTTATCCCTGAGTGGCCTTCGGGCCTTGATAAGTGGTGACCCCCATGTAAAAAAAAATGTTAAAAGATAATAGATAAATTGAAATCCTAGGTATGCAGAACGATTGGCATTGTTCTCGCAAATAAGTAAATATTATTTATATCAGAGATAGAGTGATTGTCCATTATTTTAGAAATAACTGTATATTAAATATGTCGGTTAAAAGAATGGACAATAACAAAGTTGAAAACGTTATGCAACAAACAGGTTAAATGATACAATTTAATTTACGAATTTTTTTTTGTTTTTGAGAGGTGTTAGATACATGTGCAAAGGGCACGGATAAACTGAAACGTGATAAAGTCACGTTGGTTCACCACACCTCTGACGTTATTAAGAAAAGAGATTCTCAATATATTGAGATAGGGTTCGAAGTTAGAGAAAATAAAACAATCATAGTCATAGTGATAGTCAGTTAGAGACGAGAGTCGGGCAACGACTTAGTGAAGCTGATGTCCTTAGAGGCGAAGGGGGATGAGACCATGTAGCCATACAAGCTTGAATTCCTGAGTCATCAATCAGCCGGCTGATGAATAAAAAATCACCATCTATATTTTGTAACTGTTTGGCTTCGTGTCGTAATTACAACTGAAAGATAAATGTGTTTTGTTTAACATCATCTTAAACGAACTTTGTATAACTTCCTCAAAGTATTATGTGTCCCCCTCATCGCAATCATCAATAATGTATCTCCCCTCTCTATCTGTGTTAAAAAGAACTGTTGTTCCGTATTAATAATATGAAGTCCCTAGGAATCGTCACAGTTGTCGTCGTGATGTAAACAGACATAAATGTCATTATCATCATCCTTCGTTCCGAGTCCCTGATATATACACACTCCAATAGGTACCCGCTACACAACACTTCTTCTTTGCATGAAAAAATACCGTTTCAAACATTATTTTCACGCACTAACATGAAATCTTACTATTGTATTCAAAGATAAAACATTGATGTCTTTGATGGAATATTTATCAATTCCGGACAACTCGTATGAAACGCTGGACAATTCTTCAAAGGCACATATGAAAAGCAACAGAATCAGTACATGACCCTGCTGTATTCTTACTTCATCATTAAAAATGTGCTGTCAATTGTAACACGGCTTTGAGCATTTCTGTACATTGCTTGGACAACCTTCACCAACCACTCGCTTTCTATAATTCATGCAATGCTCACTCGATATAACATTTCTTTCTGTCAGAAGCTTACTCTAAATCCACAAAGGCAAAATACAGGTTCTTTTCTTACCAAGATACTTCTTTTGCATTTGTCTCAGAATAAATAAAACATCGGTGGCAATTTGTTTAAACTCAAATCAGTCTAAATTGAATCGCGGTTCACTCATAAATATGGCCCCCACGTGTTACTTTTATAGGCTGACTGAAATTGAAACTAAACAATAAACAAATTGATCGCTTAAGTAATTTTTTTTATTTTTTTTTTAAATGAGTGTAACTTTAAGAATTACATTTTTTGATCTTAAATAAACAATTTATAAATTTCAAGTGAATTTATCAGAACCTATTTTAATTTCTAAACATGTTTTAGATGTGGAGATTGATGAGAGTTCGCTGCGAACCGAATGTTGACACATCCACAGCCAGAGACTGAATAAATAAAAAGAGACATGTTGTACATACCGGCTCGACGCAAGGCTTTCGGTTGAAAAACAAAAAATGAAAAAGAACGAATAATCAAAAAAGGTCACTGGAAAAATGGTGGGATCCTTCTAGCGCTCCAGTAGATATCTCACTACTGATGCAATTCTCTATCTATATAAAAACCAAGTATGTCCAAGGATGGAGTACTGCTGCCACATCTGGGCAGGAGCTCCTAAAAACAGCTTATCCTGCCTTGACAGAGTACAAAATAGACTTCGTAGCTTAATGGGGGGATGCCCTCTTCTCTTCCCCGCAACTTCTCTCCCACAGAAGAGACATTGCGAGCCTGTCTTTGTTTTATCGTTATTTCCATGGCAAGTGCTCGTCTGAGCTCCAATCTCTGCCCCCCCGCCAATCTTTCACGAAAAACACCCGTCTAGCTGAAACCACTGTCAATAAGTTTCCCCACTTTTTATCTGTGCCTAAATGAAAACGTAGATTCCATGAACAAAATCTTTCTTAGAACTACACACCTGTGGAATTCTCTTCCATTTGCCTGTTTCCCACCTGACTACAACTTGGATGTCTTCAAGTCCAACATAAACAAATTCCTGATAAACCGCCCCCAATCCAATTTATCAAATCTCCATTACTAACGATATTATGCTATTGATTACTGTACACGCAATAACCCTCTTCCTCGAGTGGCTTCCGGGCCTTGATAAGTGGTGATTCCAATGTAAAAAAAAAAATCATTATGAATCAATGGGAAGATTTGTCGTCTAAAAATCGTGGATTTTTGATCGCCGCTAGGGGCCCCGGCAGAAGAATAAAAACAAGATTTTACGAAGGCAGAAAACTTCAGCAGTAAGATTAGAAAGAAACTTCGTCTTGCTACATGATGAGCGCATGTATGGACTGATTCAGCCACAAAACCTTAATAGATGTGAAGAAAAAAGAAGACACCAAAGTGGACTGAAGCCAACTCTGCTCCCACGTTACGGGCCGAGCACCTTCATTTAATAACCGTTGCCTGATTCACACGACCTACACCGATAAGTAACAAACCAAATGAACACTTTTTGTCGATTTCTCTGCACGCTGACCTTTCTCTCACACATTCACGAACATTCTCCTCCGCCACTAAAACGAACACTCTACCTACAGTCCATTAATAAATAAAACTGCTTTTCTCACTTTAAGAATTTAATGTCTGTCTTATTTATTTTATAGAGTCAGATAATTACATGTTAAAATACAAACCTGATCAAACCAACCATGGGCCATAAATACTAAAATTGCATGCTTACGCTTTTGTTTTAAAAATAAAAACAATAAATAATTAGCGGTCAAGAGTGATCTCGCTTGAATGATTTTCAATTGCGTAAGCGACGTTTATGGTTTTGAAATTCCATTTTATACATTTTTTGCTAATGCAGGGTTATATAAATCTTAAAGAGAGTGTAATCGACTTTTTACTTCAGTCTGAGATTTCATGTAAGATATAGGCCCCTGTTCCGTATGAGGTCGCATCGCCAACGGCTATTAAATCTAGTTTTGGGTCATAGTGCGTGAGATCTGACGTCAGAGATTTTTATTTTATTATTTTATTGAATTCCGCCTGGCATTCAGATGTCCATTTCCACACTCTGTGCTTTTTTAGTAACTCGTTCAATGGTGCCCGTAGGTCGTGCATATTGGGAATGAATGTACGGTAATAATTTGCTAACCGCTCAAAACGTTGTAATTCTGTAATATTGTTGGGGCCGGCATAGCTGTGGTTTTTTCCAGGTTCAGTCGTCCAACGTTTTCGTCAATAATGTGTCCCAAGTATTTTATTTCTTTAATGAAAAAAATCACACTTTGATTTTGAAACCAAAATTCTATATTCTAGATATGCTCTCTATGTGGTCTCACTTATTATGATAATATCATTCGTGTATGCACCTGTTTCGTAGCGCAAAATCATTCATTTAATTATTATATCAATTAATGAATCTATTCTGCTCTTAACACCGCAGAAGAAATAGCACCTATCAAGTCATTAAAAGAAACTAAAATGCACATGGACATGATTACAACAGAAAATTGGGAGAGAAGTTGCAATTGCCTTTTATTTTTTTATTTTATGACGCCATTTTGAAATTTCGAGGAAAGTGACTAAAATTTAAATTCCCCTATTAATAAATTGTATTCATTCTGATATACACCAATAAAAATATTTATTTAATAAGTTATCAATTAATCTATGTATGTTTACTTGAATAAATAAAATATTTATTTTTTAATTGATTAATTTATTATTTATAATTAATATCTATATATTTATTGAAATAATATTAATGACTGTAATATCTATAAGATATGTCTACATATTTATTTAATTTTTATACGAAACTAATTACTTAATATATTGGATTTTATTTCCAGTGATAACATTTGTTAGTTGGACCAACATTTCACGCACGCACGCACGCACGCACACACACACATGTATAATTCTATTTTATTAATATAATTCTTTTATTGCCACTTAATAATTTTTAATTAAAAAGAATTAAATGACAATAAAAGAATTATAGTTAGTGTTATAATAGACTTAATATAAACTTAATTAAAATATTAATAAAATATAATTCCATATGTATATTTCGCCTTGCATTGATTGCGGCGATTCTGTTGATTCCAGTTTTCGAAGTAATAGACAGACTTATTTTTAGTTGCGTACAAGCAACTATAAGTCACTCCGTCGGTCGGTCGGTCGGTCTGTCGATCGGTTTGTCTGTAACACTTTTGTGCTTGGCCTTTTTGGTTAAGATCAAAGGTCTGTTGTTAATAGATGCTGTTCTTAGCTTTTTAAGCATTTCTTGGCGTTTTTCAAGCTTTTCTTGGCTTTTTGGCCAAAATCAAAGTGTAGTATCTGTTCCGACAGATACTGCAAGCTATGACTAGCTATGACTAGCAAAGACCAGATGTGGGGGCAACCCCACATGCCTGACCTTTAACCAGCTCCCATTTCCCACCTCTCGGGAGCTGGTCCCCTTTTTCCCTTCCCCCTCCCTTCACTCCTCACATTAAAAATTGGCCTTGTGCCTAATTTGCTCGGTGGGGGAGCAAATAAATACCATCTGTTCCGACAGATGCTGCACTTAAGATAATTTGTACCAGTCAATGGAGGGGAAACCCTCTATACTGGGACAATTATTAATTTTGGTAACCAGAGTGCCCCCTTTTTGCCTACTTTTAGGGGAGCTGGTTTTAACCTCACATTAAAAACGGCCTTGTGCCTAATTTGCTCAGTGGGGGAGCAAATAAATACCATCTGTTCCGACAGATACTGCACTTAAGATAATTTGTACCAGTCAATGGAGGGGAAACCCTCTATACTGGGACAATTATTATTTTTGGTAACCAGAGTGCCCCCTTTTTGCCTACTTTTAGGGGAGCTGGTTTTTACCTCACATTAAAAACGGCCTTGTGCCTAATTTGCTCAGTGGGGGAGCAAATAAATACCATCTGTTCCGACAGATACTGCAAGCTATGACTAGCAAAGACCAGATGTGGGGGCAACCCCACATGCCTGACCTTAACCAACTCCCATTTCCCACCTCTCGGGAGCTGGTCCCCTTTTTCCCTTCCCCCTCCCTTCACTCCTCACATTAAAAATTGGCCTTGTGCCTAATTTGCTCGGTGGGGGAGCAAATAAATACCATCTGTTCCGGCAGATACTGAAAGCAAAGACCATATGTGGGGGCAACCCCACATATAAAACCTTAGTCAATGTAGGGGCAACCCTTCATACCAATTGTCACTATCCATCTCCCCTACTCCCCGGGGAGTTGGTCCCCACTTCCCCTTCACTCCTCACTTTAAAAATCGGCCTTGTGCCTAATTTGCTCGGTGGGGGAGCCAATAAATATCGACCCCACATATAAGACCTTGGTCAATGTAGGAGCAACCCTTCATACCAATTGTCACTATCCATCTCCCCTACTCCCCGAGCAGTTGGTCCCCATTTCCCCTTCACTCCTCACTTTAAAAATCCGCCTTGTGCCTAATTTGCTCGATGAGGGGAGCAAATAAATACCCTTTTCTTGGCCTTTTGGCCAAGATCAAAGTGTAGTGTCTGTTCTTACTACATGCTGTACTTATGTTTGTAACTTTTCCTTAGTCACATGGCTAAGATCAAAGTGTAGTATATGTTATTAACAGATGCTGCACTTACATTTGTAACTTTTCCTTGGCAATGGAAGGGGAAACCCTTCCATGCTAAGGCATTTTTAGTCGCATGCAAGTCACTCCATCAGTCGGTCTGTAACACATTTATATTTTAATTTTTTTTTTAAGATAGGGGTATGGAGTAACATTTTTGTCACCCGATTTATCAGATAGGGACCTATGTTTCCAATGGGTCCATCTGTCTGTTAGTCCGGATGATTGACGGATAACTGTCCATTAGTTTTTCCTGAAATTTTTTCACAAATTATATTTTAATATATAAATGTGCATAGTAAAAAAATTTTTTTTTTTTTTGCGAAAAATCCTATTTTGCCCCGTAACATTTGATCCATACATTAGATTTTTCTGAAACTTGCCCAAAATGTGGAGAGCATTGTTCTTAATATAAATTCAGCATGGTGACCCCGGCAAAAGTCTGGTTTGCATCCCCCGGGGACTTTTAGTGCTGAAAACGCCCTTTCTTCTGTTGCGTTTTTCATATTTCTCAACAAAAACTTGATATGTATGTCTATATAGTGGTTTCCCATGTTGCTGAATGTAACTATACATGTGTTAAGGTGTGAAACTGCACTGTTTGTCCATTGTCACTAGTATTCGGCATTCCAAGTGCCTCATCAGGGGTTAAAAATTTACCAAAATTGAAAACAATGACACTTTTTGCCCCATAAATTTTGACTAATCCATTACATTTTTCTGAAAATTGTCCAAAATGCGCAGGGCATTGTTCTTAATATAATTCAGTATGGGTGACCCTAGCAAAACTCTGCTTTGCGTCCCCCGGGGACTTTTAGTGCTAAAATGCCCTTTTTTCATATTTCTCAATAAATTCTTGATACATATATCTATAAAGTGCTCTCCCATGGTGCTGAATTCAAATATGCATGTGTTACGGTGTAAAACTGCATAGTCACATTAAATTCAGTATGGGTGACCCGGGTAAAAATCTGGTTCTGTCTCCCGGGTACTTTTAAGGCTAGAAAACACGCCTTTTTGGGACTCCCATGCAGCACCAATTTTTATTAAAACAATATTTCATACAGAGCGGTACCATGCATGCGCGGCTTGTTTTTTAAGTAACATTTTTGAGTTTTATGTTCAAGCTGATTTCGCCTTTGATTGCAGTGAATCTCATTCGTTACACAATAAACACGAGGTTATTGTGAGAAACACTTTATTTTAAAAAAAAGGTAGCATCATTGCAGAATTTTTCAATAGCTTTTATGGTGTTATTCTACACCAACAAAGGAAATATGTCGGCTAAATTTATTTTGTCTCGACTATACATACAGCAACATGATCGGAGTAATATGGCCAATGCAGATCAAAATCATGATTTCGGTTTGATTTGACGAATGCATAATCAAGAATAATGCCACTTTCATGAGTAGAATATTGTAGCAGTTGCTTGAATCCATAAGAAATGATACAACTGACTATTTGATGCATGTTACCGAGAAAAGCAATGTTAAAATCTCCAACAATGTAACAGTTGTCACAGTCACTTATTAATTGTTAAAAGAGAAAAAGTATCAGCACCCTGAGATCGATAGATATTTATAATATGACAATAATTACTAGAAAACTTTGTCATTTGAAATAAGTTATTGTTTACTTCACCATTAAGTTTGAAATCTTCTTTATAATAATTTCCAATACCTTTCCCATCACCTCTATTTGTAAGATGAAGATTGAATCCTTCAATATTTAAGTGATCATTGTTAATCTCATCTGAACACCATGTTTCTTGTACACAAATCATTTTACATTGTTTCATCTTATAATCATTAATGTCTTTTGGCAAAGAACGAATATTAAGACTAGTTAAAATGCTAAATTATCTTACAGTTTTCTCGGTATATTATTGTAAGATACTGTTTTAAGTCTTGATAGTTCTTCAATTGCTGGCTGTGACGAGTATATTTTTTTTAAATTTCTTCCATGATAAAAAGTTGGCTTATAGCTTGAACTCGGCTGAGCATAACATATGCCTGTGCTGGTTCCATTACATGTCTTAAATCCAGAACTAGAGGATCAGGTTTACATACTGTGGCTCCCTGCATTTTATGAGCAGTACAAGCAAAACTAAGTTTTAGAGGAAATTGCAATGCAGTTAGTATTTGATTATTAGTTTGTTTCTTTGGCATACTAAAATTAAATTCTATTTTTTCAATAGGAGTCACAGGAATACCAGTAAACTGACCTTGTAGAAAAGCAAACATTTTTCATTTGTTCTTTCCAACTTTTTCATTTTTAAAATGAACTAATACACATCTGACAACACCGCTATTTGAATACTGAAATCCAACAATTTCTCCAAATGCACCATTAGTTAATAAATCAATAACATACACATTGTAAGTTAGCATAACTTTTGCAACTATTTTAAGCTTCATCAATTTTTGAAGTGTTAAGTGTTAAAAATAGAACCATCATTAGATGTTTTTGCATTTCTTTTTGTGCTGAACTTTTTACAATTGCTGGAATTTCATGTAATGTGCCTTCTAACATTTCCAGTTTATGTTCATTAATTTCATTTACATGTTTATTTTGCAAGTAACAAAAAGTGCATCAAGGGGAATATCAGGATGATTAAGAGGTTTTACCCTTGTTTCAAGCAATTCATAATGTTTATCTTTTTTAGAACCAGTTCGAATTCTATTCAAAACCTCTGCATAATCAAAATCTTCCCCTTTCGATGATTGGTGAGCAGTTGAATAACTCCAAATGTTGGCCATAAAGATTCAATACAGAACGAAGCATGGTAATCTTTTGAAATTTGCAATTCAAAAATGTATTTGCCCATAACAGGCTTCAATTGAAGTAAGTCACCCACCAAAAGGTTCACTGATTTTTTCTAATAATTCTCTTAAACAGAGATCAGTTTGATATAATAAATCTGCTTTTACCATGCTAAATTCATCAAGAATAATCAGCTTTAGATTTTTTTTAAAAATCTCTTTTTTTGGTCCCTTAGTTTGTCTGGGAGTGAAAGAAATTCATTGCTAAATGGAAAATTAAAAGCACTATGCAATGTTCCAGTAAATGACAATGGTAAAATATAAGGATTATCTAAATTATCACCAGAACGTCTCAAAAGTCTTTCCATTAGTTGCACTATAACATGGATGACTGAACTTTTCCCAGCACCTGCTCCACCTTGAATAATAAGTCGAGGTGCAGCAAATCTGAAAGAGGATTTTCCTGAGATCAGTATTCTTTTAATGTATTTACATACTACATCAACAACCATTCTTTGATCAACATCCATCCTGTGAATCAGTGGAAAAAGTTCTTTTTCGGGCCTTAATGTTATGATTTTAAATAAACCAGGTGTTGCCCGAGTGTCATTTTCGTCACATGCACCTGCAAAATCTCTTGCTGTATATTCGGGGTTATCTACAAGACCAATTTCTTGATATTCAAGTCTTTCATGTTCATTTTATGGATCTAATTGTTCACCTATAGCATGATTTATTTCACGAGCAGCTGCCATTCCCTCTTCAACATTTTCTAGAAAAGGCATAAGTTTTTTCTTTACTTCAGAGAAGTGACTTTGATTAAAAGTATTTTGACAAGTTTCTAAGTCATCTCTTTCATCTAAAAGACAATACTTGCGGCCATCAGCTATATTATTTGCGTGAGGATGATACAGTTGAAGTTCAGAAAAAAAGATATTCATTAAGGTTTTTTGACCTCTTGAATTTATGATGTCTAAAAACCGCTTCAGTTCTTAATTTCGTAAAACCAGGTTCATCCTCCTGTGTAGATTTTAACTTAATGTAAGTTGGTAATTTAAAACCCTGTTCTTCATTATCAATATTTTTTGTTACAATTACATCTTTAACAATAAGTTTTCCATTGAAATTAAACTGTTTTCTAATAATATTTTGTTTAAATTCATGATGTTCTAGTTTTTTCTTGCATTTGAATATTTTTTTACAAACTGAGCAGAGATCTTTTAACTCGGATTGAATACTACAATCTCTCCTTTAATATTTTTCATACATATATGCTTTCTCTTGATATTTACCTTCTCTTCCATGTACTTCAAGTGCATCCTCACAATATTTGGCAGTATCATCAAGTTTTTGTAAAATACGACTAGGATTAAATCGAGTGGGTGCAAATGCACATTCAATATTTGAACCCTTAAGATGCAAATGAGTAAGAATTCTAAAGTATGCTTCACTGTCACCCATTTTTCGATGAGTAATAAAAACGGATTGAATCTTTTTTAACTTTGTTCTTAAGTCCGCATTTTCAGCATCTTTAAGTGCATCTAACAAATGTTGCATAGTTCCACGGTCATCTTTAGAATAATAATCACTTATGTAAGTTATAACAGCAAAAAAATCGAGACACAATTGAATATCTATATTAACCTTCCAAGCAGCTAACCACTCAGGATTATAGGTGTTAACAATTGTTTCTGAGATATCCCTTTTGTAAAAAAGACGATATCCAGATTTATTAACAGGCAATGCATTTTCATATTCTTCTAATTTTGAGCTAATATCATCATATTTTGATATATCAAAACCAGCAAATTCTAACATGTGTTCAATTCGTTGTTTAATCAGGGAACATTCCTCCATATCAAAATTAGAAAGAGACTCTAAAATAGTTCTCATATCAGGCAGTTGGATTGTACCATTATCAGCATTTTTTCCATGAAAGAGATACTGAAAATCATCTGGGACATAAGAAAAATCTTCATTTTCATAATCAGCATGCGCTAATAATAGATTAAGTGTATATTTAATTTTTGAATTTTTCATACATTTATCCAATTGTTTGTTTAAAAGCACAATTATTTTTCATTTTATTATAATCTTCCAATACTTTTTTCACAGCATTAATTACCTTGGTATATCTGATCATTTTCTGTTTTATCCTTTTCATTATCAAAAACATAATTAGATGGCGTGCTGATTATAGTTTTATGTATTGGTAGATTAGGGAAATCAAAACGGCATTGACAACCATATTTTTGACAAGCTTTTGCAGTATGTCTATGGAGTTGAACCTCCTTCACTAAACCATTAACCTTCACTAAATCACTAACGGCTGGGTTTCGTAAAGATACCAATATGGCAAGATCAGCAACTTCATCCATAGCTTGCTTATGATGTGCTGACAATTTTTGACAGTTTCTTATTAAATTTTTAGCTTCAATGAAAATTTCTTTATCCGATTTTGTCAATTGGGGCATTTTTTCCCCAGTCAATCCACAATAAACCATGTGCATGTGGAGCCCCTCTGAATTAAAATCCTCTGCGATGGTTATAATACTTAGCAGGTAATGTTGCTGTCTTGCACATAACTATATTCTTAATAAATAGTTTTAATCTTTGATGAAAATTAAGTGCTGCATTTAATAAGTTTCTTTTGATCATAGTATGCTTAGATGGATAATCAGCAAGAAAATCATCTAATGTTTTTCCATCTACAAATATTTTTAGTTGCATGCAAGCGACTCTATAAGCCACTCCGTCGGTCCGTCGGTCGGTCTGTCAGTTTGTCCGTAACACTTGTGCTTGGCCTTTTTGGTTAAGATCAAAGGTCTCTTGTTAATAAATGTTGTTCTTAGCGTTTTAAGCTTTTCTTGGCCTTTTGGTTAAGATCAAAGTGTAATATCTTTCTTACTACATGCTGTACTTATGTTTGTAACTTTTCCTTGGCCACATAGCTAACATAAAGTTTCAAATTCCCTAAATCAAACAATTTTTGTAATATAAAGTGGGGGATGACTTTCCTGTATTAATTTAATGTAAAATGATCACCCACATAACAACGAGTCAGTCTCAAAGCCATTCAAGTCATTCTCCAGATCATTCAAGTTGTTTTTGAAGGCTTCTAGTTATTTTTTAAGCATTCAAGTCATTCTTAAGGTCATTCAATTCATTCTTAAGTTCATTAAAGTCATTCTAAGTCATTTACTTTTTATTTAAGTCATTTCAGCCCATTTATCGGTCATTTTAGTTTATCTTTAAAAATTTCATGTCAATCCTACATTCACGCATTCATTCATTACACGAGAGCACGCGACTAATGGCTATCGGCCTTGTTTTTAGAAACAGTTCGTTTATAGCTTCGAAAATGGAATCCTCAGACTTAAATTAAAAAAATGACAACCATCGAAATTAAATTTATATATAGATATAAAAACCTTTACCACGATAATTACCTCAGACACCGTGGTAAAGGAGAAAATAGAACTACCGGTATATTACCTTTATTAAAATCATATGAATAAGCCCATATATCTATTCAATTAACTGTTGAGTTGAACATATGGACATATATCTTATAAATAAATAAACGTATAAATCTATCTATCTATCTACACTCCTATAAATTCGTTTTTCTTTTGTGTGTATTGATATTCATATTAAAAACTCTCTTTTCTATTTATTTAAAAAGAAAATACAATTTTCTTATATATGGGTTATGGAATTGCATTCACTAGCAAAAGATCTAGCTAATTTACATATTCTTTTAAACATTCATTTTAATTAATTTCCTATTAGTTGCTTCGGTTTTCTAATGGGATAATCATCTTTAGTTAACTATTACGTGTAATTATATTCATGCAAGTATTCTACATGATTTATACTTGCATAATATTTGCGTAAAAAGTTTATAGTAAACACAAAATTGTTTCCATGTATATTTATGTATACGTATATATTTTTGTTTAACAAATTTTGCCTACCAAACTCCTCCTAGAGTTTTTGGTCTACAGACATGAAACTTCATATATAAGTTGTTATTTGAATCCATGCAAAACTTTATATTTGGGGTTTAGCCCGGAAAAATCGGTGCAAAAGTGTGAAAATTAAAAAAAATGAAATTTGCCAGGTGAAGGTCGAACGCGGCATTACAAATGCATAACTTAGTAGCTATTGGTTCATGTTTTAATTTTTAGCCTTGCAGTAAACATGTTTTCATAGTCATTGACGGCAGAGGCAAAATAAATCGTGAGCTGAACGTTTTGGTTTCAATTCTTGGTGCTGCCACATGAGTCTTTTTTATACTTTTTATTATATATTGCATCCAATCTATCTATCTATCCATCTATCTATCTATCTGTCTGTCTGTCTATCTATCTATCTATCTATAAAAGTGAAAATGTCTGTCTGTCTTTTCTCTATGGTAGATAAGGAAGACTATTATACAGAAAGGCATTACTTTAAATATTCACACTTTTTAATATATACATATGCACATAACCTTCTGAACAGTACATAGGACCCGAGCAAAGCCGGGCGGAATTGCTAATATATCTATAAAAGTGAACGTGTCTGTGTATCTGTGTGTCTGTGTGTGTGTCTGTGTGTGTGTCTGTGTGTCTGTGTACATTTCCCTATGCAATAACTCTCTCAATTTTTAGTCTACAGACTCAAAATTTGATATACAGGGTACTGAGATTTGGGAAAATCTTTGTGATCGGTTTTCGGCCAGAAATTTGGTTGTTAAGGGGTCAAATTTCAACGATTTGACCTTTAAGAACTCTACCAAACTCCTCCGACAATTTTGGGTCTAGACACTTGAAATTTTAGATATAGGTTCCTTGAACATGGATCTAACTTAATAAAGTGATTTGAGCCCGAAACAATACATTTTCAGGGGTCATAATAGGGGTCAAAGTTTTAAAAAATTAACCATTTTTTTGTTTTTTTGCTTTTTTTGCACAGCATACACCTCCAAACACCCGAGCAACGCCGGGCACCCCTGCTAGTATCTTATAAAACTTGTGTAATCTTGACTTCCGTTTCAATATCGATTCTTTTTTTTTGTCTGATGAGGCGTTATCCTTGAATTGGGAGTCCATGTGTGTGCGTGTGTGTGTGTGTGTGTGTGTGTGTGTGTGTGTGTGTGTGTATATATACATATGTATGTATATGTATGCATATATATATACATATATATATGTATATATATATATGTGTGTGTGTGTGTGTGTGTATGAAAGTAAACTTGTTTGTCTTCTTCTCTGTAAGTGTCTACCAAACTACGCTGTCAAGTTTTGGTCTACACACATGGAACTTGATATATAATGGATTCGAAATTGTGGAGGTCAAAAGTGAAAAATATGAAATGTGGAAAGCGTAATTTATTTTAAGAGTTTAAGTATCCATCTATTGCTCAGATGGTAATGAATAACGCCAGATGTTTGGTTTCCATTTTAACTGATAGCACCCAAATTATATATATATATTTAAAAAACGTTTTCAATCACTACTATATATTGGATAAATATAATAATCAATAGTATTAGCTCAATAACAATAAATATGAAATTTGCATAAATTAAAATATTATATCTAAGCTTATTTTACGACTGGGCAACACCGGACTGTCTTCTAGTATATATATATAAGGTTGGCATGAAAGTTCTTGCGGATTTTAACTTTTACATTCAGATGAATATATTTCGGCTCAAACAAAAATTTATTGATCGAAATAAGCACCATAAGAATCAACACACTTTTGGCAACACAAACCATTTTGTATTTATGCCAGTAACGTAAAAATCTTGCGTTCTGGTGGCGGTGAAGTCACTGAACGTGCTTTTGATATCGCTTAGGTTTTTGAAGCATTTCTCACACAGAAAGTTGTCAAGATGTTTGAAAAAGTGGTAGTTGGTAGATGAGAAGTTTGGAGAGTATATTGGATGAGACAAAGATTTTTAGCCCAATTCGTTCAACTTCTGAGGGTCGGTTTTATAACGTACGTTCGGGCATTGTCATGAAGGAGAATTGGGCCTTTTCTGTTGACTAATGCTGGGAATTGTTGTTGAAGTTTTTGATGCATTTCATCCATTTGTTGACAGTACTTATCCGCTGTAATGGTTTTGTCTACATTAAAAAGATTGTAATAGATGAGACTGGCTGCAGACCACCAAATAGTCAGCAACTTTGGCTTCAGAAAGTGTTGTGGACTTCATCGGCGTCTAACCACTGAGCTGAGCATTGCCAGTTGTTGTAAAGAACGCGCTTTTCATCGCAAGTCACAACCCGGTCAAGAAACGGGTCGTTCTTGTTGCATAAAAGAAACAAAGATAACACTTCATAACAGAGTTTCTTTTGGTTGTCGTTCAATTCATTCAGCACCCATTTATCAAGTTTTTTTTTTTGTCTTCCCAACTCCGTTCTAGTAGTTTGAAATCTTTATGTACGTTATGTCTAATTCAGAAGCAAATTCTCGAACAGTTGTGTGTCGATTGGCTTCGACTAAGGCTCTTGATCGTTGTCAACATCTGATGTCCGACCACTATCTTCATCTTCAAGACTCTCTTGTCGCCGCCACAAAATTTCTTAAAACACCATTGTGCTGCACGTTCATTAGTAGTTACTGGGCTAAATGCTTCGTTGATATCGCGAGCTGTTTCAGCAGCTTTTCGGCCTAGCTTGAATTGAAATAGGAAGATTCTGCAAATTTGCTTCTTTTCTATCTTGTATTCACCGTTCTGAAAAAAAGAGATTATTGTTTTAAAACGATTGTAATTTAAACAATTACATTTTTCTGATGCTGGTGTCGTAACCAAACAGCTTTCTATCCCGGAGACTGCTGATATAGATGGCTTATCACTCCATAAAGTACACTATTTATAATATTGTAATTTATGAAAATATATTATGCTTTTATTAACATATTTATTTTTCAATACACATTATAATTCATATATACTGCACATTTGTGTAGTAAATAATATTATTATTGTTGAAAATAATTAAAAACATCCAGTTATATGAAGACTAATGCAACCAAAACAAAATGCAATGTTAAAAGTATAAGAAAAAAATATATTGTACTCGTGGGGAGGGATGTGGGTGCCCGGCTTTGCCCGGTCGTAAAATACGCTTACATATAATATTTTTATTTGTCCAAATTTCCTATATATTATTATAAAGTCGTGATTTTAAAAGTAAAGAAAAAGTATTTGGGTGCCATCAGCTAGAATCAAAACTGAAAGCAAAACTGTAGCATTCAAAGCTGGTGACGTTACCACTGTACCAACGTGACATGTATGATCTGATGAAAAATAAACTAAAATGAATGTACAAAACATATAACGATTTTTCCAATTTTGACCCCTTTTTGACCGTTTAAAAATATTTTTATCGGCTAAAGACCCATAAATAAACGGCCCATAAAAATCCAATCATTTGAGACCTCAGCGCTGCTCTAGTTTCGGAAGAGATATAGTTGAAAATATGGAGACAGACAGACGTAGTGAGTTTTATAAATTAGATTAATAAAAGGTGAATGTACACAGCTTATTATATCGTTATATTTTGATTTGTTTCAATTTGTTTCTATCCATTAAACCTCTGCATTGTATTGCCTTCCATAAATTACCTTTATACGTTGTATTTTTTTATCAAATTCCCCACCCATCGACTTTTAGAAATCCAAGGCACATACAACATGAATAATTTCTTACATTTCTTTTTTTGCTGAGCTTTCGACTTTTCAAGTCATCATCAGAGTATAGAGCATTGGATCTTAACTTTTTTCAAAGAAGCTAAACTCTTGACCCTGATATATCAACACAAGTACGACACTAATTAAGTCTCCATGAAAATTTTTTTCTCACGCGAAGCCAAAAGTTATTTTCAGCTACCGTTCACAAGCACAGTCCTACGCCTGTGGTTAAGTCTGTAGCCAATAAGTTTAGCTTTCAAAATCATATAGGGTTTACCTACTTCTAACTTATATTTTTCAAGCTAAGCACCATTTGTGTGAAAAATTAGCAAAAAATGGGTGTAAAATTGTGACAAGCCGTCAGAAAAAAGTCATATTTCAAATTGCACTTATCCAAGACACAAAATAAGGCAGTCAAGCAAGAAAGTAGTATATGTAGATTGAATTCAGCACAAACACACACACACACACACACACACACACACACACACACACACACACACACACACACACACACAAAAAAAAAAAAAAAAAAAACGCTTATTAAGGATTGTATTCTGATGCATTCTTTTAATGTGACCAAACCAACAAAGTCTCCCTTTCGTCACACATCTCTCTGTATTATCAAGTTTATTTTTTCTTGTTAACCATACAAAACATTGAATACTGCACAGATGATGATCACATGAAATTATATTTTTCCCTAGTTTGCAATCAGGTTCGCAACTTTATATGATGTGATAAGGATAGGTTTGTCAGTTGGAATGAAGCCACGAGTGGGCAAAAGAAGAAAAAAGCTACTCCACTAAATTTGGCTCGCTTCAATTGGAACTTATCCAGTGTTGCATCTTTCTATGATTCGATGCACAGATTTGCAAAATGTTGCATTAGTTTTGCCACTGCAGTTGCACTAGAGATGATTAATTTTAAAATGCATCATATTCCATGAAGAATGTGCAACCGTAATGCATGTCGTTTTTCTTTGTCCGGTTTAACAAACTGTGGACCGAAAAGAGAGCAAAGAAGCAAACGAAAAGGCTTTATCGGCAGTTTATTACATATACAAAACAATACAAAACAAAACAAAACAATACAATACAATACAATACAATACAAAACAAAACAAAACAATACAAAACAAAACAAAACAATACAAAACAAAACAAAACAATACAAAACAATACAATACAAAACAAAACAAAACAATACAAAACAATACAAAACAAAACAAAACAATACAATACAATACAAAACAAAACAAAACAATACAATACAATACAAAACAAAACAAAACAATACAAAACAAAACAAAACAAAACAATACAATACAAAACAATACAAAACAAAACAAAACAATACAAAAAAAATACAAAACAATACAAAACAAAACAAAACAAAACAATACAATACAAAACAAAACAAAACAAAACAAAACAATACAATACAATACAAAACAAAACAAAACAATACAAAACAATACAAAACAAAAAAAAACAAAACAAAACAATACAAAACAATACAATACAAAACAAAACAATACAAAACAAGACAAAACAAAACAATACAATACAAAACAAAACAAAACAAAACAAAACAATACAAAACAAAACAAAACAAAACAATACAAAACAAAACAAAACAATACAAAACAAAACAAAACAATACAAAACAAAACAAAACAATACAAAAAAAACAAAACAAAACAATACAATACAAAACAAAACAAAACAAAACAATACAAAACAAAACAAAACAAAACAATACAAAACAAAACAAAACAATACAAAACAAAACAAAACAAAACAATACAAAACAATACAAAACAAAACAAAACAATACAAAACAAAACAAAACAAAACAATACAAAACAATACAAAACAAAACAATACAAAACAAAACAAAACAATACAAAACAAAACAAAACAAAACAAAACAATACAAAACAAAACAATACAAAACAAAACAAAACAAAACAAAAAAAGCTAAGCAAAAAACCCACAAATTTATAATTATTTCAAAAACTTTCTGCCCATATTTTGGGACTGGTTAGCAGTATCACATGGTTTCAGTCGAACATGGTTTAAGAAGCTCTTTCACCTCCTTCTCCTCCTCCTCCTCCTCCTCCTCCTCCTCCTCCATCATCATCATCATCATCATCATCTGTTAAAATATATTTTCTCCACGTCAGAGTTTTCATCCGTTCCTATTTCAAGACTCATATTACACATTTAGCTTATGATTATCATATTATTTCTCCCCATGCAACGCATATCCTCAACCGTCACTGGTAGGGTTTCACTTCCTCATATTATCGCACTTGCATACATGCCTAATTGACTATTCTCTTGGTCGACTCTGATAACTCTCTGCTGGTTAGTAATGACACTCCTAACTCTTGCAATTGCACAAGCACCTGCTCCGCCCTGTGTCCCAATGTTATCAACAAAACTTCTGATCCCAGTTGATTCCTCAACCAAATATGTTTTCTTAATATCTGCGTTCGCATCCGCATCCAATGTCGTACACATTCATACTATCATCTCTTAACCTGTAATTCCACTGCATTTCCTATAAACAATAGATGTATGTATGCGTGCGTGTGTCTGTCTGTGTGAAAATATTTCACCGATAAACTCTTCAGCTACTGGTCACATAACACTGAAATTAACAGGAACTAGTAATCATTAGGGCTGTGACAAGAAAATATGTCTTTTCATTATTTTAACACTCGAGTATATATCAGTTAATATCTTATATGTTGTGAGATAGGATGATATGGTTATCGATTGATTAACTATGTCTAACTGTGTCGGATATATACTCGAGAGTCAAAACAATGATAAGAATATTCTCTTGTCACATCCCTAGTAATCATACACCAAGGATGGTTTATAACGAGTAAAATCTTTGTTTGGATGGATAAATAACTTGTACAGAAATATATCACCAAGTTGAAATGCAAAATCTTTTTTTTTTTTTTTTACAAGGTGGTCACCACTTATCAAGGCCCGGAAGCCACTCATGGATAAGGGTTATTGTAAGCACAATACGTTAGTGTGGATATTTTAGAGTGTCTGTGTGAAAATATTTAACCGATAAACTCTTAAACTACATGACACTGAAATTAACATGAAACAGTAATCATACACCAAGGATTGTTTATAACGAATAAAATCTTTGTTTGAATGGATGAATAACTTGTACAGAAATATGTCGGCAAGTTGAAATGCAAAATGTTCATTTCAACTTGCCGACATATTTCTACAGAGTGGGGCAGAGCAACTTGCTTATTTAGAATATCAATTAAATATCAATTAAATATCAATTAAAACAAAAAAGCCATTTGCTCTGCCCACCCTGTATTATTTTTGTGGATGCGCAAATTCATTTGTAGTTTGAAGTGGTTTAATTTTAAATCTTCCTTATCCATCTCTCAATAGCTCAAATGGTAGGGAACGTGACTGGGGAGTTAGATGTTTTACTTTCGATTCTAGCTGATGGCACCTAAGTCATTTTTATTTGTTATCTGTTGAAATCAGTACTATATATTAGGTACAATATAATAATCAATAGAGAATTGTCTCTGTGATGATAAATACGAAATATGCATGAATCAAAATATGTTTATGATGCATATAAGCGCGTGGGAAAATATCAGCAGCAGCGGAGGATGGTTGACTTGTGAAGAAATTAGCAGCAGCAGTAGCTGAAAAGAGCACATATACATATTAGAAAGTGTGTGCGAGAAAAAGAAAAGCAGGAGGAGGAGAAAAGGTATACCAGGTGGTGGAAAGAAAGAAAATCGAGGAGGAAGAAAATGAACATGTAAAATCAAGGACAAGAATGGACCGGCTGTGGCCAGCATGTGGTCGGAGGAAGAAGAAAAGTATTTATTGGGCAAAATGGACGATGGCGAGAGATTTTAAGTGGTGTCGAAACGGGAAATTATTGGTAATAAAAAAATTTTGTTAAAAAAAAGAAAAAAAAAATGCCGACCCTGACTTTTATTTCTTTCTTTCCTCTTGTTTGTTACATAAGGCCGGGTGACCCGGCTGGTAGATTAATGAATACAAATCGGGATAATTTAGTATCGAACAACATTGGTTCTATTGTTGGTAATGTGCTTTGTTGAATCAGGTCATCAGAGAAGAAAACACTTACAGGATTCCAACATCGGTCAGTTAAGGAGAATAGAAAGTGGATTTATTTTGCCTTGTAAGTCTTGCTTTCCCTTATTTTGTCCTTTAGCCCTCACATTCCAATCAGTGATCGTTCTGACAAAGGGGAAAGAATTACTGTTTTCTGGGTGGGAATCTATTTCATCTAACAATTATTTTAAAAATCTTTATTCTTATTTTTTATTTTACATTGAATTTGTATTTTTAGCTCCCTACATTAAGTGGCTTTATGCCTTGGTCAGAGCGATTTCCATAAAATAATAAAATTGGTGGTATGAAACTGACTGGATTCGAACTGGGAACATCCATGTTGTGCGCGTGTGTGCATGTGAACATGTGTGTGCATGTGTATGTATGTATGTATGTATGTATGTATGTGTGTACATGTGTGTACATGTGTGTGTATGTGTGTCTGTGCGTGTGTGCATGTGTATGTGTGTGCGTATGGGTTTATATATGTGCATGTGTGTCCTTGTATGTGCGCACGTGTGTGTATGTGTGTCCATGCATGTGTGTATGCGTGTATGTATGTGTGTGCGTGTGTGTAGGTATGCGTATGTGTGTATGTATGTGTACGTGTATATGTATATGCATGTGTGTATGTATGTATGTGTGTATGTGCGTATAAGTATGTATGTGTGTATGTATGTGTGTATGTCTGCATGTGCGTGCGTGCGTGCGTGCGTGCGTGTGTGTATGTATGTATATGTATATAAGTGCACATGTGTATGTATGTGCGCGTGTGCGTGTGTATGTGTATGCGTATGTCCTTGTATTGCGCACATGTGTGTATGTATGCGTGTGCCTGTGTGTATGTATGTATAGGTATTTGTATGTATGTATGTATGTATGTATGTATATATGTGTGTATGGTGTATGTGTGTGATTATGTTTCACTCTTTGAATTCTGGTAATGCAACAACCCACCGAGGAAGAATTCTCCAGTGTTTTGTTTTTCTATTCACTCGTTTTCATCATCACGTGTCGCATTTATTTTGCTGGCATCTGATATGTTGTTCGGTTAGACTGCGGCGCCGGTAGCAACGTGCATCCATTCTCTTAACGGGTTTTAGATTTCTTTGAAGTAAAACAGGTAGGAGAGCGCATCTTCTCATTATGTATCTACTATATAAAGTAAAGCATAAGTCTATTTGTAACGCATGTGTTTTTTTTCTGGTTGAAAGTTAGAAACTACACAAGATACACTTACAAACCATATATCATCGAATTTAGTGTGATCTCGATCTGCGTATGGTAAAAGAATAAACTATTATATTCTTACCTTGGTGTCACCAGGGATAAAATTAACGCTTAACGCTATTTTGTTTAATAAATATTTAATTAAAAAAATATTGATTCCTTCAATATTGTCATATGATCTATTTACTGTTGTTGCATATCAAATAGTGGAGGGAGGGGGATTTTAATTTTTCAAATTCTTATTGGTAGTTGTTTCAGAAGCAACACTGAAACTAGGTCAAACAATCTTTTTTTTTGTTTTATTTCTCTTGTATTAAACCAGTTGCCAGAGAAAGAAAGGGTGATAAGAAAGATGAGATTGGGAGTGAGATGCAGAAAGAGGCAGTAGTCAAAAGGTGAGGTAGAGAGAAAGAGAGAGAGAGGGAGGATTAATTAGAGTAAGAGAGAGAGAGTGAGAGAGGGGGGTAGTCAGGGGGAGAACCAGAGAGAGTATAGGAGTTGGAGGGAAAGAAAGAGTAGTAAAGGGAGAGGGTCATGGGAGTGAGGGGTAGAGAGGGAGAAAAAGACAGCCGAAAGAAGAGATAACAAGAAAAGGACAGTCAGAGGGAGAGGTAAAGAGAGATAGAGAGATAGAGAGAGATATAGATAGATAGAGAGAGAGAGGGGGTACGTAGATAGATAGATAGATAGAGAGAGAGAGAGAGAGAGAGAGAGAGAGAGAGTAAGAGGAGCAATTAAAGTAAGAGGTAAAGAGGGGGCAGTCAGAGATGGATGTAGAATAGTAGAGAGAGAAGGGTCGTCAAAATGTGAGGTAAAGAGGGAGAAAAATGCAGTCAGACATATTAATAGAGAAAGTGAGGCACTCGGAGCGAGAGGTAGAGATAAAGCGAGAGAAAGAGGGAGAGAGAGAGAGAGAGAGAGAGAGAGAGAGAGAGAGAGAGAGAGAGAGATTGAAAGGTAGAGATAAAAGTCTTAAAAGAGAGATGTTAAACATGTTTTTAAACGCTTAGTTGGGTGTCCAGAGTGGGGGAAGTCGAACAGAGAGGTAGAAAGGGAGAAAAAGGCAATTAGTAAAAAGAGACAGAAAGAGAAGAGTAGTCGGAGGGAAAGTAAAAAAGAAAAGCAATCATAGTAAGAAGTAGAGAGAGAGAGAGAGAGAGAGAGAGAGAGAGAGAGAGAGGGGGGAGAGGTAAAGAGAGAAAACGCGTCAGAATAAGAGGATGCGAGGGAGAAAAGGGCAGCTGGAAGAAGTTGCAGAAAGAGAAAGACAGTGAAAAGGAAAAGTAGAGGGAAACGTTTTAAATGCTTAATTTTCTGTCCATAGGAAGCCCTACTAGTTAATATTTCATGTTTTGCCTCCAATGCTGTCAACGGAAACATAAAATGAGATTTAATTTTACTAACATAGGATGATCATCTACTTCTGGACCAGAAAGCGTCAGTTCCTGACCGCATAAAATGTTATGGTTATATAAAGGCTGGAATAAAGACACAACTCGGTAATTAGTGGAAACAAAATATATTGAACAGAAAAACAAATACAACAAATAAAGAGTGTGGTTATACGTCAGTCCGACTGTCAAGTGTGAATGACTTGTGCATAATACCGAGAGACATATTCTCCCAGCCCTTATAGTACGTGAAAGATTTTATTATTATCCGAAAGGTGAACATCACAACAATAACGTAGGATATAACGAGTAATTACTTTTTAGATTTCTATAATGGCTACAATTTAAAAACTTGGTTATAGTCAAGATTGTCTGCTGTTTTTGACTTCCGGTTTCTGCTGTCTATTTGGCTGGATAATTAAGCATCATTAAGTGGATAAGAAAGCCATTCTTAATATGTGAAAAAGAGGGGGTCACGTGAGAGGAAGATAATCATTAATTAGAAGAGACCATATTTTTCTTGTCACCGTCATCCCATCCGTAGAACAGAAATCAGAAGTAAAAAAAAAAGAGCAGATAATATGGACTATAACCAAAATCTTTCATTCATATATTTTAGATCTTTTTTCTCGTATCACCATGCTACATGTTATATATTTCTACCCCAGATTTAGAGTTAGTACTGGGATTTATTTAATTGTTTTCTTTTTCTCAACAGAGCCACATCTTGTATTTTTTTCATTTTTTTATTTATTTTATTTTTATTTTTTTTGCTGTCTTTACCTTTTTTCTTCTTTTTTTCACTTCTATTTCTATTTGTTGTTCTAAGGCATCTTTGGACCTTGCTTGCTGCGATCGATACTTTAATTATTCTTTAATCATGTAGATGTAGAGTCTCGCCCGTCTTTATTTTGATGCTTAGGCCACTTATCTGACAAGGTGCCAGATGATGATGGTTAAATGGGTAACAACACAGACTGACGATCTCGATGTTTCAAGTTCGAATCCAGTTCGTTCCACAAAATCACTTTCAGTTAGGATCTTGGTCCCTCCGATAATTACTCGATGTCTTTCTAGAACTAATTCTGACTATAAAAATATCGGATAAATCAATGCCAACAATAGAATCTTCGGATTCATACGATGATGATGATGATGATGATGATGATGATGATCTAACGAGGTTGGCTATCATCAAAATCTAATTCAAATCTAATTTTCTAAATCGTTAGAATCAAGGCGGTGAAGAGGATTGTCATCTAAGGCAAGTTTATACATTCTTTTAATTGTTCGGAATCGTATAGGGTCATTTTGATGGAATTGTTTGTGACCACACCGGATCGTGTCGACGGAAGTGGTTGGTACTTTGTCTTGTCGTATCGACAATATTTTCCATGGTGTGTCGTGTAGACCGAAGCGTTCGGTTTACGTTTATTGTCCAGTTGACTTGATGGTTGTTGCAATCGTACTGTCGCATGTGATAACATTTTTTTTTCGTCTCTCTTCCCTTGTAAAGCCACAGCATAAACGCCCCAAGTGTTTTCCTGCTATGAACCTGTCCTGTGACGGGTATCCCAACTATTACTTAACATTTGTCTGTAGCATTTAATTTTCTTGTTTCACTAACAATCCAATAAAGCTTTACATAATATCATCTAGATCCTGTCTGTTCGTGCCGATTTGTTTATCTTTTAATTACAACGTGCAATTATTCTAACAGTTTCTGCCCTCGAACAGCTAGACTTTGGAATTCCCTTCCTGCTTCCTGCTTCCCTGTCTGTACTGATATGCAGAAGTTTAAATGTAACATAAACAAATATCTTGTTAATCTTTCCTAGACATGACTCCAAATAGTAGCCTCTTACGTCCAAGTGGCAATATGCTTTGTAAGAGGTGAACAAAAGTAAAAATAATAATGAGATAAAAAATAAATAAATAAAACAAAAACAAAAAACAAACAAAAAAAACAACGTGCACCATTTTTCTTTTCATTCTTTTTATGCTATTTGCATTTTTGTCAATAAATAACAGGACACGAAATAATGTATTGTAGACGTCGTTATCAAAAAATCAATTTCCCGCGTTTATAATTAATGTCGTACATTCTATAATGGAAAAAGTTATAATTACTGACAATCTAAAGTAAACATATTAGCATGTACGACTCAAAGGATTTATGTATGAAGCAAATACGAATTGTATACTTATTTTTTCGTTTCAAATTTTGACTGTTTGTAATGAGAGTTAAAGGCGCTACTATTGCTACCACTACTGATGTTGCTACTACTACTACTACTACTAATAATAATAATAATAGTAGTAGTAGTAGTAGTAATTCTAATAGTTATTATGATGAAAGAAAGCTAGGATGATAAAGTTGGCCGCTAAAATATAGGTCAAGATTGGAATGTAATTTTTAATGCGCTTTTCAAATTAAAGGCTGAGTATGTATGAGTTAGTGTGGCGTGTTAGGGACCCCACATCAATAGCGATTAAGTTAGCTAGGGTGATTTTTGACCAGACCAGGGTTACATTTGGTACCTGTCAAAATGACTTTAATCTGCAAACAGAATCGTCCCCAGAGATGGCTGACATAAAGTTGAGGCAGGGAGCAGAGATCAAACGCCATTGACAGAACTGTTGAACGATGACGAAATGGCGTCACGTTTTCCAAGCGAGAGAAAACTAAGGTTTTAGATCAGTCTCTCGGTAGAAGCCATGCGAACGAGCCACGGTCAATAATATAAGAAACTTGTAATCTAGACGAATGTTACTTTAATGTCTGTCCGTCTGCGTCACTTATTTAGTAAGTTAGGAAGAAAGTTAAGAAGTCAATATCAAGATAGCATCTAAATGAGTTCTTTCAATATCAAGATAGCACCTAAATGAGTTCTTTCAAAATAAAACCTTCAAGAGAACTCAGCGAACGTCTTCAGTGTGTTACTTTCTTTGTGAAAAGAATTTAATTCGTCTTAGTTAAAAAGATGAGACGAGTGACAGTCACTCATGAAACTCGGCAAAAAGAAACAGCGGCGTTAGACACGGCGTTAAAACGTATGTGTAAAGATTCCTTTGTTTTGTTATTGAAAATGTACGCATTTATGTATGCATGTGTGTGTATGTATGTGTGTATGTGTTTGTACGCATGCATGTGTATGTGTGTATGTATGTGTATGTGTGTGTGCGTTCGTGTGTGTATGTGTGTACGCATGTATGTATATGTGTATGTGTGTGCGTGTATGTATGCATGTGTGTATGAATGCGTGCGCATTTATGTATGTCTATGTGTGTACGTATATATGTGTATGTGTGTGGGCGTGTTTGTATGTGTGTGCGCATGTGTGTATATGTGTGGTCATGTATATGTGAATGTTTGTGTATGTATGTGCGTGTATGTATGTGTGTGTATGTATGTGTGTGTATGTATGTCTGTGCGTGTGTCTATGTGTGTACGCATGTCTGTGCGTGTGTCTATGTGTGTATGTATGTCTGTGCGTGACTATGTATACGTGTGTGTCTATGTCTTTGTAATTATGCATTAGGAGTTAAATGGAAAAATAAACGTTTGCCAGTTGTTGTTCGAAGAAACAAACAATTTGGGTTTCTTTTACAATCCACGAAAAAATGGTCAAAATTAAAATCTATCTATGCGTCTATACATCTATAAAAGTGAGAATGTGTGCGTGTTTGTGTGTGTGTGTGTGTGTGTGTGTGTGTACATTTCCCTACCAAATTACTCTGTCAATTTTCAGTCTACAGACTCGAGATTTGACATAAGGGGCATTGAGATTTGGGAAAATCTTTTTAATCAGTGTTTGGCCAGAAATAAGGCTGTCAAGGGGTCAAAGTTCAACGATTTGACCTTTGAAAACTCTACTAAACTCCGCCGCCAATTGGGGCCTAAGCACTTGAAATTTTAGATGTAGGTTACTTGGACATGGATCCAACTTTTTAATTTGATTTGATCCCAAAGCAATAAATGTAATTGGGGTCAAAGTTAAGCAGCGATATGTTTATTCACAGTACATTTGAACTTCTGCAAGTCAGTAGAGTCAGTAAAACAGGAGCCTGGAAAGGAATTCCAAAGTCTAACAGTTCGAGGGAAGAAACTATTTGAGTAGAAGGCTTTATGGTATCTAGGGATCTCGACAGTGAAAGGGTGGGATTTTGCTGCTTGTCAGGTTTGTGGAATGTATTTATAACAACAATATTCCATGCATGGGTAAATGGTGACTTTGCAGATATACAGGATACTCTCAGGTGTGAGTAACCTTCTGGCACGGAAGAGAGAATCCACTTTCCTCGCCGCAACCTTGGCAAATACCTCAATGTATTTGTTCCAATTCATGTTGTCTGTGAACGTTAAGCTTAGAAACTCGAGGGAAGTACTTTCAGATAGTGTATTTAAGCAAGGTCAAAGATAATTTACTTAGAAAATGTGAGTTGAAATTGTATATCTGTATTCGCAATTTTTAAAACCTATTAACAACACGAATAAAGTAATTTCTTAATTTAGATAAAATTAATTTAATCGTCTGCTGAATACATCTTGGAAAATGAATTTAATGTCGAAATATGTTTTTTTTTTGTTTTTCATCAGCATTGATGATAACTGCATATACTTTTCTTTCTAAATTTACCGTGTCTAACTTCCGTAGCTTGTTTTAATACATATTGAAAACTCATTAACAACGAACGTACGTATTCATTTCTATTAAACAGTTATACTTACTCTGGTAAAACACATTTCTTCTTTGCGATTGGTTTTATTTTTTTTATTTTTAAAATTTTCTTATTAGCTTGTCCACGTTAAGGATGGGGCATCCTATCAGATGCCAAACATTCACCCGCTATCTCATATATTCCAACCGAGAGATCCTTTTAAGATTCTGACCGTCCCTTTAAGTGCAATTGCTTGAAATTCTCTTGCACTTGGTTCATCGGGTATATTTGCCAGGTAGTTTTTAAAAAACCTTTTATGAATCCCGTTCCTCCTATAATTACTAGAATGATAGAAATCTTCCTAAGATTCCAGTTTCTCTTCATGTCGTACATAAGACCTTGGTATTTCGTTATCTTTTCCCTCTTAGCTCTGTTTAACTCAACATTGAGGGAACTAACTTCTACTAAGGTTGCTTCTTTCTCCTTCTTGTCTCATATCACTACGTCAGGTTTTATGGCTACGTTTTCTAGGTATGCAGCTATAGGGATTGCGTAGTCACCGTGGATGGTGTATGACTTATTTATGTATACTAATAATTTAATGTTCGTAGTATGTTATCACCTCTATCCCCCCTTTTAATAAACAGGATATCCCGATCAAATAATTTATATACTGGAAACTGTGACACGTATGTACGTGTGTTAAAGGTATTAATATATAGATTATTATTTACTCACTAGGAGTTCTCACAATATATGGCACAATTACGTTGACACACCGGTTCTTGCCAGTTAATCAACAATGAGCCTGACCAGTACCAGATGGGTGACAATTTGGGAAGACCAGGCGCTGTATGTACTGTGCCGAGTCATAAGAAATTTCCAGGTTGGTATTTGGAGGCACATTAATTCACTGGGAGAGATGCATCCCTAGTCTTATTGAAGACATGAATCTAGGAGTAGTTAACTCTGATGAAGTCGGCAGCAGGAGGTTGGATGTCCATGGAGGAGAATGAATCTCTAGCAGATCAACGGTTCTATGATATTAAGAGTTACGAGGGGTGTGCAATAAGTAATGCCCCTAACCCATTTCCCATAGAAGTAGAGCAACGAAACTTGGCACAGTTATTAGTCTTTCTCTACATAGGAACCACCCAGAGTTATGCATTTTTCCCATCGTTTGATGCAGCTCTGGAGACCGTTTTTGTAGAACACCCCAGGTTGGTCCTCCAACCACGACGTCATTTCAGAAATCAAGGCTGCATCATCTGGGAAACGCTTTCCTTTCAAAAACAACTTCATGGTTGGGAAGAGGTGAAAGTCAGAGGGTGCAAAGTCAGAAGAAGTAGGGAGGATGGGGTAGGATTTCATAACCACACACCCATGCTTCTGATCTGGCGATATGCAAGTTGTGGACCGGAGCATGGTCCTACAGGAGAAGGGTACCTTTGCTGATCTTGCCCCGCCTCTTGATTTTGATAGCTTCCTTTAATTTCCTCAAAAGTGAAACATAATAGGCTCCTGTAATTGTGGTACCCTTTGCCAGGAAATCTGTCACCACTACTCCGTCCTGGTCTCAGAAGACTGTGAGCATGACCTTGCCAGTGGAGGGTTGCACCCTTGCCTTCTTTGGAGGTTGTGAGTCCAAGTGTTTCCACTGCATTGACTGGGCTTTGGTCTCTGATTCATAGTGATGGACCCAGGTTTCATCCTGTGTAATCAGTCTTTTGAAAAACTTTGACTCATCTTCTTGGCACATCTCCAAATTCATCTTTGAGCACTCAACACGTTCTCGCTTCTGGAATGGTGTGAGCAACCTGGGAATCCATCTAGCAAACACCTTATGCATATGCAAATGGTCATGAATGATAGTTTTCACAGACCCTGTACTAATCTTGACATCTTGGGCTATTTGACAAATAGTAATGCGTCGATCTTCAAAAATGGCAGCCTCAACTTGACGGACAGATGCCTCATCAATGCCAGAAGGGGGGACGACCAGGTCTGGGAGCTGTTTCCACAGACTTCCGGCCATGTTTGAATTCACAATACCAGCGTTTTACAAGGTCATTTTGCAAAAACCCATATAAATTGTGCATATTGTTTCGCAAATGTAAAAATTAAAAAAAATTTTTTTTATTATATTTTCACCCCAAACAAGGCACATTACCACTTTGATGTAGGGGGCTACTATCAGGAACATAAGCTACAGAGGTACTATGTGGGGAGTAGGGCAGCAAGATGTCGGTTCACATTACACTTGAACTTCTGCATGTCAGTACAGTTGGGGAAGCAGGAACCTGAAAGGGAATTCCAAAGTCCAGCGGTTCTGGGAAAGAAACTACTGGAGTAGAAGGCTCTCTTACATCTAGGGATCTCAACTGTGAAGGGGTGGGATTTTGCTGTTTGTCGGGTTTGTTGGGGGTATTTACAACGAGGGGGTACAAGTGCTTGCAGTTCGTTGGAGCATTCACCGTTAAAGTACTTGTAGAACAGGCAGAGGGATGCTACATTTCATCGATGGGGCAGAGGCTGAAGCTTAGATGACAGTTCAGGACCTATCAGATTGGTGACTCTCTTTTGAACCTTGTCCAGGAGTGAGAGACTAGTAGCAGATGCACCAGCCCAAATATGACAGCAATACTTCATACATGGGCGAATGGTGGCCTTGTAGAGGTACAGGATACTTTTGGGCGTTAGTAGCTTTCTAGCACGGTAGAGAGTACCTACTTTTTTCACAGCGGTCCTGGCAATGCTCTCAATGTAATTTTACCAACTCATGTTTCCTGTGTACGTTAGGCTGAGGAGTTTAAAAGATGTACTTTCAGATAAAGAGTCGTTCACCATTGCCATTGGTGGTAGAGAAGGTTTCTTGTAGTTATTGAAGGAAACCAGTTTAGTCTTGGCAGCATTGAATGTGACCATCCATTTTTGTCCCCATTCCATTACAGATTGGAGGTCGTCTTCTAGTGTTTCTGCCATTTCTTTAGATATGTGTTCATTTGTTTTCCTGTCGTGTCTGTTATAGAGCGTGGTGTCATCAGCATATATACCCATCTCACAGACAATTTTCTCAGGGAGGTCATTTATGACTATTAGGAATAATAGAGGTCTAAGGATAGACCCCTGAGGCACTCCTGCGTTTATATCATATTGTTTAGATGTATGACCATCGAGAACAACCTGGATTCTTTTCTCTTATCTAAGAAGGATTTAATTATGTTAAGTATTCTACCAATGATACTGTATGATTTGATTTTCCTGAGAAGACCTTCCTGCCAATCCCTGTCAAAAGCCTTAGATATATCTAGAGCTACTGCTCTACCCTCCCCTGCTTTGTCAAGTGAATGGTATATATGCTCAGAGATTACAGTTAGGATGTTTGCGTGGAACGGGCTTGCCTAAATCCATATTGTTTGTAAGTCAGAAGTTTAGCATCTGTAAAGTGATGGACTATAGCTTGGTTAATTATGGACAAATATTTGGGCAAAAAGTGGAAGAAGGAAAGCAAATACACTTGTTGAAGTAATCTATAAATTTTAGTTTTACTAGTAGTTTAAAACCATTAAACATTTATTATATCATCATTAATACGAACCATGGAAAATTATGTTTTAAACAAAAATAAATAAATAAATAAATAAATAAAACAATAAAAAGAATCGTTTTTGGCATCGGAAAATAAAGACAAAATTTTCCAATTCCAATACCGATTCCGATTCTCCCCCCCAAAGTTCTGATGTTTTTGATTCCCAATTACATTGGCCTTTTGGTCAAGATCAAAGTGTAGTATCTGTTCTTCAGATGCTGCACTTCATTTTCTTGTTCTCTTTCGGTGGAGGAGAAATTCTTCACGACTGAGACAATTTTTATTTTTGTACCTTTTCTCCACGTTAAAAAACGACCCTGGTGTCTAACTCTGTCCCGTGGGGAGGCATAGTAAATAGGTACAATTCTAATTAATCGTCCTCGCACTAATAATAAGCTTATTCAAGTTTTCTTTCTACTCTTCCAGTGGAGGTCTGGTTAATGTTTTCCCTTCACTGTCTGTCTGTTTATCCTGCTTGAATCTTCACGTCCATTTTGTGTAGTGCCAGCCGAGTCTGGAGTCACTAGGTGGGTGTTTTTTAGAGGAGGGGTCAGTTTATTGAATTTCAAACAGTTTCATTTTCCTTGAGCTTATGCATGTTCTTTTTCTATTTCTATTATTATTATTATTATTTCTAGCAGAATGCCTCGACGTTACCCGGGATTGAATGATGATCAATGAATGTTTCACACTCCCATATTTTATTGTCATCAAAATCAATGAAATCACTCATTTTTCAATCAAATCGATTGATTGCCTGCTCTTGTTGGGAACCTATCATGGTGCACCAGAAGGAAGCTCCACATGTTTCCCCTCAGTAACTTAGTCACCAATACATTGTAATCAACATTGCACTATAGAGAACCTATTGTTGATTTTATAAAATTAATTTTTATAAAAAATGGGTTGAATTCAAATGTAAAAGTCAAGTATCATTGACTCATCATTGTGCTATAAACAGAAACATTCATTTCGACTGTGCCCCTGCCATATCAAAGAACCTGTTGTTGATTTTATATGCCTGCCCTTTTAGTATGTGTGGTGATAAGGGCTTAAATTTAAGTTTAAAATGAAAAAGTCAAGTATCATGGTTCAATTGTGCTTTAAACAGAAACATGCATTTTGAACGTGCTCATAACATATGAAAAAAAAACTACTTTATATGTCAGGCCTTTCAGTTTGTGTGATGATAAAACTTCTCAAACGCACTTGTGATCTTAGGCTATATAAGGTGTTAACTTTGGTCAAAATCACCTATTCCTTCTTTCATCGGATTTTTTCAATCATCGATACTTATAGAAGACATTCTGATGCACAATCTTTGTAAGAACATTGCTAGATACATAAAGTACATTTCTGTTAAATTTCATAAAAATCGGCGCGGCCATTTCAGAGTCCATAGGGAACTAACTCGCTTACACACAAAGTTCTTTTTATATAATATAGATAGATAGATAGGTAGATAGATAGATGGATAGATTACTGATGCCCAACCTTCTTCATAATACAAAAAAATTGGCCTTGTGCCATATTCTATGCTTCTCCGGATTGCTTTTATGCGGCCTTTATTTTTGGATTATTAATTTTTTTTTAAGTTATTCATGATTCTTTTTGGCAACGCTATAGTTTTTATACCTCATGAGTACAGCTGATATTTTATTTAATAGTTTTTATACATTTTTTTTGTTCTTCGTCATATTTTTTTTCAAATATACTTTGCTGTTTTTGTAGTTTTTTGTTGTTATTGTTGCTTTATATATATATATATATATATATATATATATATATATATATATATATATATATATATATATAAACGTAGGGTGTCCCGGGTCGTCGTCACTCTCTGAAAAACAACTGTGATAGAGTGACACAATTTAACAGAATAAATCTGTTATTACACCAAAGCTGAGTCAATCAACGTTTGTTTCCCTAAAGTTGTATTTTTTTTATATGTATATATACTCTAGTAAAATACAACCAAGGGTCGTTCCAAAAGGGATGAATCCTATTTTTTAACTAACATTGAAAAGCTACGAAAACGGGAGTGGCAACGTTAAAACAATCAATCTTTTTGTGCTCTAAGATTTATTTTTTCTACATAGTAACCACTTTTCTCAGTGCACTTTTGCCAGTGATGATGGTGGCTTTGGATAGGCATCCGGAGCATGCTTTATCACTCATATCTCTGCTGCTCTGAAATCGACGAACCCGTCTCCTGACTGTGCCGACATCAACTCCATCAGCTTCAGTGAATGTTGATTAGTTCAATTTTTTTTCTCTGCGTGGAGGAATTCAATGACGCATCTCTGCTTCTGATGCACGTCTATGACAGAGGTTGCTTTTTTAGAGTCTCACATTGTCAATATCTGCAGCAGAGTAATGAAAATTTCAACTCATTAACGCATGTTTAGTCGTTATAACAATGCAATTTGCGATCTCTCTCATCTGTTTAGGTAGTATAAAAAATAAAAGGCATTACTTTTGGAACGTCCTTCTATAAAATATACTTTAATTCTGAGATTGAGTTATGTTTGAAAAAATAATTCCGTTTTAATTGTCCTAATTAACCGTAATTTATAATTAAGTGAGCAAGTCACACATCTGTCTCTTATGTATGCCTCTTGCCGCTCTCATTTGATGTTCATTTATAGGTGTTAACAGATCAGGCTGTCCGAAGATACCAGCTTCCTGACCGAAAATGCACCAAACATTGATTTTATTGCCATTTTTCTTTCCCTTTTCAAAACTCAATCATATTCTGCAAAGCCAAAAACAAAAAGCAGCAAATTTCCTCTACGAAACAGCCAAACCAAACACGATGAATAAATATTTGAAGATATAAAGAACTTGAAGAATATGAACTTTTATCAAAATTACTGGATTTGGCATTAAATAACTACAAAGGGTTGATATTCCGTAAAACAAAACAACCAAACTAAACACAATGAATAAATATTTGAACATATAAAGAAGGTGAAGCATAAAATATTTTAAGCAAAGCGACCAGATTAGATATTAAACAACCCAAAGGGGTTGAGATGTCGTAAAACAAAGCAACCAAACCAAATCTACATTGAAACCGACTGCTGTGGGAGTGATTTGGTCATCAAACAGATGTACACATGCCTCGGCTGAAGGTAATCGAGGCAAATGCAAGCAAAAAAAAAAGAAGATTTTGAATAACACTTCCTACCGCCATGGCTTTTCTGCTTGTGCAGTGATAATAGCGCGTACGGTGATAATAGCCGGAACAATGTCACTCTCTCTCTTCGGACTTTCCTGCCTTTCATCAACTGCCTCAGCTCTTCAGGATCACAGTTGGCGTCATGTGCAATTTGCTAGATGCACGTGGATCTAGGTCGCTCTCTACTCGTGCACCAATGCTGTGAAAGTTTACATTATTTTCTCAAAATCCAAATTAATTCACAAACCTCAAAAACTCACTATCCACTTGACGCTAATAATTGTTTTGTGATAAGCTGACATACCTATTTCAGGAATAATGAACTCACCCAGAGACTATAAATATAGTTACATCCAAGCATCATATAGCGATTTGTGGCAGTTATGGCCCCAGAATCATGATGTGTACCTACATAACATACTTTTGCTAATCAATGTTTTATTAACTATTCCACTATGTTTGTTCTGATTATTATCGGCCTACAACAATACTTAAACATTTCAACTTAGTTCGTGTAGCTTTTGGCCATTTTTAGACACATGTGTTGAGGAATTGAATCGAAGTCTTTTTTTTGTTAAATATTCCAAACTTACCCAATTTTATATTACTTGTTTTGATCGGACTATTGTTCTCATCTTGTGTGCAATGTTTTGGTCGTTGTAGCCTTCGACCTTTATCAGGCATGTTGGTCGTTATCTTGGAAAAGAAAAGAGAACAATTACTGGCTCTGTTTTTTTGTTTTATTTTTCTCATGCATACAGAACCATGGCCAAAAAACAAGCAAACAAAAAACACTTCCAAGAATACGAAACTATCTATGGAGTCAGTAACTTTTCTCCTTTTTTTTTTCCAAGATAACGACCAATATGCCTGCCAAAAGTCAAAGGCTACACCGACTAAAACGTGACACAAATAACACTCAAGATGAGAACAATAATCCGATCAAAACAAGTAATATAAACAATCGACCTCCATCTAAAAAAATTCAGAACTGTATTACCCAAATTTGATGCTCATTAGTTCACCTGGCAGATTTCTCAAGGAATTTTATGAAGGCTATTCAAAAAATAAATCCTTGTATGTTTTAACTAAAAAAAAAAGTTGATAAGCTACAAAGGCAAAAGTGGTACTATTAACTTAAGCAACCTTTTGTGTTCCAGAATTTACTTTTCTACATGGTCACCACCATTCTCAATGCACTTTAGCCTGGAATTCAATGACGCACATGTGTTTCTGACATACATCCAGGGGTTGCTTCCTTAGAGTCTCATACCGTCAATATCTACAACAGAGTTATGAATCTTTTAGGTCAAGAATGCATTAGTTTATTCATCATAACAATGCAATTTTTAATCTGTTCTGATCCATTAAGGCGGAATAAAAATATGAGGCATTACTTTTGGAACGTCCTTCGCATGTGAAGAACATTGATTTAGTTTCTGAAGGACATTATTTTTTACGTTGGACAAATCGATGACACAGATCAGGTTTAGTTGTAGGTTATTTTAGTTTTTCTTTCTGATACCCCCCCCCCCCCATAATAAACTCGTTATTCTGGATAGACTGAAGCATGTCCGCAGCATTTCACTCGATTGTTTCACAATAAAGACAACACTGATTAGATTGTACAACTCTCCTTTCTTTCTCTGAACACCGTGATGGTCAGACATCTCTAGTTTCGTCTCTACCGATCAAACAGCATAGTTCCTGTCTCATCCTATTTCAACTACTGAAATGTCCTTATCATATTTCAGTCTGGATTGAAACTGTTTCTTCTGTTCGAACTGAGTCCTTGTATTCAATTGATTTTTAGGATCCAATTTTTGTAACTTCAATATCGAATTTTTAAAGAGGAAAAGTACATCTGACCTTCGAGCTAAGATAAAAAAAAAAATCTTTACACGCACATATTGGTATTCTTTAAGTCATCACTTGCAAAAGCCTAAAAGCCATTCGAGGTTAAGGCTTAATAAGATTGCCAGTTGGATGATCAACAATATCATAAGAGGATTGAAAACAATGAATGGAAAGAGTAGGATTTGATTCCATAAGAGTTCGGTAAGTACTTGGTGGCATTAGACTTGAAGACACCGATATTATAGTAAAAATGGAACTTAACTCAACGGTGTGAATGCGGTATTTTGGTGAAAAGTAGTAGAATAATCCCAAGTTTCGTAGACACATACAAAGACCTTAATTTTCTTTGGGCTTCATGCCTAAGTTTGTTGGTAGTTATTTTATCTTATATTCTTTAATATATTCATTACTACAATATATTTTAACTTAACGAGCAATAAATTAAATACATAAGATCCAAATGTAGTATCTGTTCTGATGCTACACTTCAGTTAATTTGTCCTTAATCAATGAAGGGGAAACCCTTTTATACTAAGGTAATTTTTAGAATATCCCTGTGTTACAGAGGAAGAGTGGAGTTGTGGGTAGCAGAGGTGGACAACTAGCTGTCTGGGCTTGCAAAGATGACGTCAAAGGAAAGTGTCAGATCCTAGGTCAAAGTAACAATCCTGGATTCAAGTGCCCCAGGACTGACGTCAAAGAAGTTCAAAATGAGGGAGATAGAATCCCAAGGGATAGGTCAGTGGCACTGACCGACATTTCAGACAATGCGTAGTGGAATGTTCTGACGCCATGCCAATAAAATAGAGGCAGCAGATAATGACGAGGGAAGAAAAACAGCGATCACAGGGAGTAAAGCAGACACATTATCTCTCTGTCATTTTCCACCACCCCCACCTCACGACCTCTGTATGCTATCAAGTGTTGTCACTAGAAAATAAACATTATTTTCAAATCATTAATTCATTTTACGTATTAGTTTAAAAGTACAAGAGATTTTGTTATGTGTTTACATCTCTGGTGGAACTATGCCTAATTGTATGGATTTCTAACCCTAACCCCGATTACCGAGTCAGCTAGTTTTATGAATAACACAGTATCCTTCTGGGGAGCTGGTTTTCACCAATATTAAAAATGACCTTGTGTCACATTTTTCTCTCATGGAGAAGCAAATAAATACCAATATCGAACTTGGATAGGCGCAAAGTGTAGTATCTGTTCTAGTACTGCACTTCATCTTTTTTTTTTTATCTTAGTCAGTGAAAGGAAATCCTTCTTGATTGAGGCAATTTTTTTTTATTTTTGTCCCATTCCAATCTTCTTCTTTTTAAAAAATCGATCTTGTGGGGAAAAAAATCGATTGTTAACAAATTTAAAAAATCGATCTTGTATTTAATTCTACTCTTGTGGGGGAGACAAGTAAATAAAAAGTCATCTTTTTTTTAATTAATGAGTCATCACTTGCAAAGGTCTAAAAACCATTCGAGGTTAAGGCTTAATAAGATTACCAGTTCGATGATCAACAATATCATAAGAGGATTGAAAACAATGAATGGTAAGAGTAGGATTTGATTCCATAAGAGTTTGATAAGTACTTGGTGGCATTAGACTTGAAGACACCGATATTATAGTAAAAATGGAAGCAGTGCCATAATATTGTAATCTACAGATGGGGAATTTTTGTTTCTGAATTTTTTTAGATGTGGATTAATAATTTGTATCTTTTGAACTATTCAGACTATTGTTTCTCATCGTGAATATTATTTTCACAACGTGTCAGTCGGTGTAACCTCCGATCTTCTTTAGGTGTATATTGTTAAACTCCAGAATGTTTTGTTGAATTTGGAAATCTGCATGAAATTTCAAACGGAACAGTTTATTTAATCTATGAGGGTGATATGCTCTCGTTCTGTAAGGCATATTCCAGTAGAAATTTTTACTAATTCGTAATTGTATTCTTAGTTAGCAGATTTCTGAGTTTGAAAAGATACACCCGAAGAAGATCGGAGATGACATCAGCTGAAACAAAGGAAAGTTAATAACAAGTAAAATTTTTGTTTTGATGCATGAATAACACTCAAGAAATGAACAGTAGTTTGAATATTCCAAATAATGGGACGTTCTTGGAAAGAAACCTTGTGCATGGAAATTTTGTCTGGTTTTACATATAGAAAAAGAGTAAAGTTTTAAGCAAATAATTGCTGCAAATATTTCACAGGAGAGAACCAAAGATTTGGGCTCAGTCGAGCAAACGCCATGAAAATAATAATAGAGTAGAGAAAGCCTAGCAAGCTTTCTTCTATAGGAAAGATGTAACATTTTCAATAGCAATAAAAGTTTTTATACAGGATTTTTATATTTTTGAGGTGTTTATATGTGCGGGGTGTTTATATGTGTGGGTTTGTGTATGTATAGGGTGTTTATATATGTGTGGTGTTTAAATGAGGTTTCTTTTTATCATCGGTTGTATTCATTGTTGCCATTTTGTCTAGTGGTTGCTGTAGAAATAAGCTTCTTTTTATGCCGAAAGTAATACACAAAGAGACGTTTGCTGAGAGTTTTTTTCAAGATTTTATATGGATATAATTAACTTAGGCAATTTTCCTTAGAAGACCATCGTGCCATACCCTGTCAAAAGCCTTAGATATATCAAGGGCCACCGCTCTACCCTCCCCTGTTTTGTCCAATGAACGGTATATACGTTCAGAAACTACAGTTAAGATATCTGCTGTTGAACGGGCTTGCCTGAATCCATATTGTTTGTCAGTCAGGAGTTTAGCAGCTGTTAGGTGCTGGACTAGGGCTTGATTAACTAAGGACTCAAATATTTTGGTGAAAAGCGGGAGGAGGCTAATGGGGCGATAATTTAGTGGGTCAGTTCTTTCACCAGAATTCTTGAAAACTGGTACCACATAAGCGGTTTTCCAGCAGTTGGGAAAACAAGATTCGTTAAGGCATTTATTGTAAAGTTTGGACAGAGCTGGAGCAACCTCGGCAGAGCATTTTTTTAATAGCACAGCCGGGATGAGATCTGTCCACATGCTTTTGAGGTGTCTAGGTTTTTTATAATAGCATGTACCTGAGAAGGGGTGATTTTCAAATCGTCTAGTGTGGCGTCTGTTCGCAGAGGAAAATCAGGGAGTGAGTGGTGTACCGAGTTCAGTGTGGAGTTTGAGGCAAACTGACTGGCGAGCAGATTAGCCTTGTCAGTTGCCGTGCAAGCAACCTCGTGATTGTTTGATAGTGGGGGAATCGTTGACTGTCCATTATTTACTACGCTGTTGTAGATTTTCCAAAAATCCCGGGTTCCTAATTTCTGTGCTTCGATGCGTTTTCTGGTGGTTTCAGAGTAATCTGTCTTAACTGTCTCTATCACTCTCTTAAAATTATTTCTAGCTTCTATATACTTCTGTTTATTTGAGTTGGACTTATGTCGGTTGAATCTGCGGAACTCATGCTGCCTTTGACAAATGGCAGCTGCACAAGCAGAAGTAAACCATTGGGGAGAGTGGGGCTTGCTATAGAATTTCCGTGCGGGAACATGTGCTTCAATTGCAGTTTTGAACCATTCAGTGGTCTCATTTGCACACTGTTCCGCTGGAAGAGTAAAGATATTTTGCCATGGGGCATCTCTGATGAGCTCCCTGATGGCTTCCCAATCAGCCTTTTTGTAATACCTCGTTGTTTTGAGTAGTGGGTCTTCAGTTTTAGGGCGTGAATTTAGGCTGATTTCTACCATTATCACACACACACACACACACACAAACACACACACACACACACACACACACACACACACACACACACATACACACACACATACACACACACACATATATATATATATATATATATATATACTCGGGTTTTTTTATATTCAAAAGTAATGGACTAATGAATTCAACGAGGTTGTTAGATAGTGCTCAATAAAAAGAGCTGATAATACTTGTTTATTGTTATATAAACATGCTCACATCCCGCTGCTACAAATAGCCACTTGTTTCAATCAAACAACAGATATCATCAGGCAGCGACTTGACTATTCAAAAGTTCAATGAATAATGGGATTATTCATTGGACTTTTTAATAGTCAAGTCGCTGCCTGATGATATCTGTTGTTTGATTGAAACAAGTGGCTATTTGTAGCAGCGGGATGTGAGCATGTTTATATAACAATAAACAAGTATATATATATATATATATATATATATATATATATATATATATATATATATAATTTTGTATAGAAAATAATTTGGATTTAGTGTTCATGATTCAAACAAGAAATCGGTAAAAAAACAAAAAACAAAAAAACCAACAAATCATTGAATCTGGAGGTGATGATTTAGCCTAGTGAAAGGTTACCATGGAGATGATACACTAGTAAGGCCGGTAATCTAAACTTATTCAGCTTGAACAGCCTGAAAGCTTGGTTTCAAATCCGGTGTTAGGAATATCAACATTCTTCAGTGAAATCAATACTTCGTGATGCTTCTCCCAGCCGCCTCTCTTCTCTCTCCCCTCTCCCCCGCATCTCTCTTATCTCCCCCCCTCTCTCTCTCTCTCTCTTCCTCCTTCCAGCCTTTCTCTCTTCGATACAAACGATTGTAATAATCAGTTCCACTCGAATGGAACGCTTCAGCAAGAACAGCTGCGTGCAATTCAGTCAAAGCTGCAGTGTTTTTATTTTCATAAATAATATATCACATTCTCTGGAGACAAAAACACTGGTTTTATCTTCCAGCGAACCCATTAATATACCAGGGGCGTTCCAAAGGTTATGCCTCCTATTTTTTTTTATTCCGCCCGAGTCGATTAGAGGGGATAGCAAATTGCATTATGCTTCTTATGCTGATTGAACTTATGACCTGAAAGTTTCATCTCTCTGAAAGCAACCCTTGTCATGGACGTGCGTCAGAAGCAGAGATACGTCACTGGATTTCTGGCAAAAGATCTTGATCCTTTATGGCCTTTGAAATGTTGCCATAGATGGAGGTGCCCTCAGCATGAATACCTACGAATGATCCTAGGATGTAATTTGAGGTTGCAAATTGTATTGTTACAATGACTGAACTTATGCATTCATGATCTGAAAGTTTCATCTCTCTGTTTCAGATATTGACGGAGTGAGACTAAGAAAGCAACCCCTATCATGGGCGTACGTCAGAAATTATAAGAAATAAAATATTTTATTATGCATTTTTAATGAAAATTATGTTTTGGCTCATATGGGCGAATTGCTTAAGCAGACGAGAAAAATGTACATCTGATAGATAATTGTAAGCAGTTGTGTATTAAAAAAAAACACATTTTTTTTTTAACAGGGAACATATGGAAAATATTTGGTGCAAATATACATTTTGTAAAATACAAATGGATTAGAAGGGCTTGCAAATTTCATTGCTATGATAACTGAACATGCATTCATGACCTGTAAGTTTCATCTCTCTGTTACAGATATTGACTGAGTGATACTCTGAGAAAGCAACCACTGTCATGGACGTGTGTCCGAAACAGAGATTTCTGGCAAAAGTTCATTGGGAATGATGGTGACTATGTAGAAAAATAAATTCTGCAGCACAAAACGTCGCCCATTTTAATCGTACCACTCCTGCCTTTGGAGCTCTTCAACATTTTGAGTAAAAAAAAAAAAGAAGGTGTTACTTTTGGAACAACCTTGTTATTATTAGTTGGAAAATTGATTTCAATGGAGTTGTAAAGTTGTGTTCTGTCCTGCCTACAATTTTTTTAGTCAGCTTCAATAATCCTGATAATACACAGGTCCGTTCACATAACACACCGGTCGTTCCTCTTTTATGCATCTTGTATAAACTTATTTCCATACTGCTTGCGTTATATATATATATATATATATATATATATATATATATATATATATATATATATATATATATATAGACTATCCATTCATGTGTAATCACCTTTTTCTTCACCATATTCCCTCTGCTTCACTTTTTTTGTTTTCAAGTAAGATCTTTGACTTACTTGTTGTTTCATCAAATACTTCTGCATGCAAAATCCGATCCAGCATTTTGCTAATTCCTACCCTCTGATGAGAAGGAAAGTATTTCTTCGAAACTCCGCGGATTAAGGACTATCCAGTTATCTAGTGTTTTCTTTTTCAGATTAAATATGTTTTTAACTCATTTCAAAGTGTTTTTTTAACATATTTTATTAACTGTTTGCTTATATTATAAGCTCTATTTCCTATTTGGTTTTATCGAGCTTTTACATCTGGCTGAGATAATTTTATAAATATTAATTCTTTAATATTTATAATATAGTTCAATTTTACCATCTTGGATCATTTTGGTGAATTTAATTGTAATTTTATATATATATATATATATATATATATATATATATATATATATATATATATATAAAATGTATATGGCGATTAAGCTACACTGAATATTCTGCGTTTCATCATGAGTGAGGGATGCGGCATTGAACTGTCCAATCTGAGGACTTGCACACGAATACAAATTAACCCCTAGGGACCAGACAGCTTCCGGTCCCAGAAGAAAACTCTCTCTCTTACGCGACCAGCCTTCGTCGGTGCGAGACGCCTGTTCTCTTCGCTGCTCCAACTAAAGGTATTGACGACAGCCGCCAGCTGTAACTACCTCGTAAGGCAGTGGAGACCCGACTCTACTTTCTTCCTTCAGTACGCTCTGCGAATAAACCTTTCCCTTGTTAAGTTGAAGAAGTTGTTTGTCATTGTTCATAGAATTGTGTTATTTTATTTTATTAGGGAAATTCCCTAAAATGGTGACCCCGACGTGATAACATATTTCCGAACAGACACTTCTTTCGCGTTTTAACAGGGCAAGGAAGGCGCGCATTTTAAAAACCAGCACATGGTTTCCGACCACCCACATAAACAGACAACGGATTCGAGAGAGCACGTTTAAAACTTTAAACAACAAAAAAAAAAAAAAAAAAAAAAAAAACCGAACTTCTCAACAAAGAAAACCAAGCGAACCACTACCCACAGGAATAACTTCTAATGCTATCTTTTTTCTACCTTGAACATTTCTGCCGTGTTAACGCGCACCGCGCATAAGAAAAAACTCAACAACAAAAAAAAAAAAAAAAAAAAAAAAAAAAAAAAGAACTTTCACGAAGTTTTTCCGCATTAGAACTCTTCGGCCAAAATGTAAGTACTTAAAGAGTTCATTTATCTTCAGGTTCACACACATTTACAAAAAAAAAAGAAAAAAAAAAAACCCATATTGTCCACATTTTTTTTTGCTTCACGGCTCTTCCTGATATAATTTTTTTTTAGCTTTATTTCATGGTAATTTTGTTTCTTTCTTCTCCTCCCCCATTAGCCTGTTAAAATTTTTTTTTTGTATTGTCTCTATTTAAAGATTTTCCCCATATTTCTCCTTTCTTCTCCACGTGGTCCATGTTCGGCGTCCTTTCAGATTTCGGATAGATTATATATATTTTTTTGAATATTTTGTATCTACTTTCTGTAGTGACGATGACAACGTTGCCTACCTTCGCCGGTGATGTTCGGGTTTGGTTTGCTCAACTCGAGTCTTATTTTGCGGCGAACAACGTGTCAGAGCAAACGAAGCTGCACATTTTATTCAGTGCCTTCCCCGCGTCATTGACTCCTGCAGTCAAGGACTTAATAGCGGACACCCCGTTAAACTCCACTTACGATAGCATAAAACGGGAGGTGCTACTACGGACGTCCGTGTCGGTTTTCAAACGCTGGTCCATGTCGAGCACTTAGGTGACCGCAGGCCGACGGAACTACTCCGTAGAATTAGGGAACTGGCAGAGGACGTCCCTTCTGACAGTGCCTTAATTAAGCAGCTCTTTTTCTCAAGGCTGCCGGCGCAGGTAAAGGCCATACTTGCGCCAATGTTTGAAAAACACACCGTAGATGTAGTAGCAGCATCGGCGGACAAGGTCATGGACTTTGTGAGGGGGCCTACCACCGCGGCGATTCCACAACAGCCTGCTGAGGTACCCGCAGGCACCGCAAATGTAAGACAGGATGCTACATCGGTGGCTATACTAACGACCATCGAACGCCTCACTAGAGAGGTGAGCAAGCTCAATATGGGCAGGTCACACTCACCCAGACGCCACTACAAAAGCCGCTCATCTTCCCCGCACCACCGTCGCTGTGCAAACATGCCGGGACTATGTTTTTATCATAGTCGCTATGGCGCTGAAGCACGGAACTGTAAAATGCCCTGCACTTTTAACAACCAGAGAAACTAAATTGTGGAAAGACGAGCACGGCAAACTTTCCACAAAATGCAAATAACCGTGCCTATTCCGTCACTGACGTAAAATCTCAAGCACGTTGCTTGGTAGACACTGGCGCTGCTTGTAGCATATGGCCACTTAGGCTACTTAAAGAAAGGCCACCAGTGTCATTGATAACACTGCAAGCAGTGAACCATTCGCCTATCCCCACGTACGGTCAAATTTCACGTTCTCTGGACTTGAATTTACGGAGAGACTTTACGTGGGTTTTCACCGTAGCAGATCTACCGTACCCCATACTAGGCGCGGATTTCTTGCATAATTTTAATTTAATGGTCGACATGCGCAGACGCCGGCTGATAGACGCTAGCACAGAACTTTCCGTCCCTGGCTCGTTATCGAATGCCCCATCTATCAGCCCGGTATTTTTCATTGCCGCTGCGAATGACCCATACTACGAGGTGCTACACTCCTACCCGGAGTTAACCAATTTAAATTTTGTGGTGAGCAAACCCACGCACACCACAAAACATCACATTGAGACCACAGGTGCTCCTGTGTTCTCACGCCCTCGTCGCCTCCCTGTGGATAAACTTAAAGCAGCGAAGGCAGAATTTAATCATATGCTACAGTTGGGAATTATACGCCCCTCGTCCAGTCCTTGGGCTTCCCCTCTGCATATGGTCCCAAAACGAGACGGAGATTGGCGTCCGACTGGGGACTATAGACGACTCAATGCCATGACGGTACCTGATCGTTACCCAATCCCGCATATTCAGGACTTTGCTTCCTCTCTGCATGGTTGTAAGACCTTCTCTAAGCTAGATCTGGTTAAGGCTTACCATCAGATCCCGGTGAATCCGACCGACATACCCAAAACTGCAGTTACAACTCCATTTGGAGCGTTTGAATTTCTTACTATGCCTTTCGGCCTACGTAATGCTGCCAGTACTTTTCAGCGCTTTATGGATGAAGTAGTGCGTGATTTAGATTTCGTCTATAACTATATAGACGACATTCTCGTGGCTAGTGTCTCACCTGAGGAACACGTCACTCACCTCCGCCTACTTTTTGAACAGTTTCAGCAATACCAAGTGAGGATTAACCCTGGTAAATGCGTTTTCGGTGTTACGTCACTAGTTTTCCTGGGCCACATTATCAGCCCAGACGGTATATCTCCGTTGCCGGAAAAGGTGAAGGCTCTACAAGACCTTCAACCGCCCACTTCACTTCGCCAACTTAGGCACTCCCTTGGTCTGTTGAATTACTACAGACGCTTTATCCCGCACTGTGCGGATCTCTTAGCTCCTCTTTCCGACCTGTTACGTAACAGGAAGAAGAAAAACGAGCAGATCTCACTTAATGAGATCCAACTTAGAGCATTTGCTGAAGTGAAAAATAAACTAGCGACGACATCTTTGCTGGCACATCCTGTACCCGATGCCCAGTTTTCACTGGTCGTTGATGCATCGGGCACAGCTGTAGGTGCAGTGCTCACCAACAACAGTTACAACCTCTTGCATACTTTTCGCGACAGCTGAAACCGGCCGAACAACGTTACAGCACGTTTGGCCGTGAACTACTGGCAATGTACCTCGCAGTGAAACACTTCCAACATTCACTCGAGGGCTGACAATTTGTGATCTACACCGATCACCGTCCGCTTACATACGCACTGCGTGCTTAGCCGGACAAATATTCTCCCCGCGAAACACACCATTTGGACTTTATTTCGCAGTTTACTAGCGATATCCGACATGTCGCGGGTGAGCAGAACGCAGCAGCAGACGCATTGTCTCGCCTGCCCATCAATTCTCTGTCTTCACCATCGGATATCGATTTGCAACAGATGGCCTTAGACCAGCCAAGTCTGGACACGTTGGATCCATTGTCACCTGAATTCGCGACTTGCAAATTCGCATATCTGCCCGTGCCTACTTCTGACATGCAGATCATCTGTGACACCTCAACGGATTCACCTCGACCATTCGTTCCAACGACCCACCGTAGAGTGGTTTTCGACACTCTACACAACCTGGTACACCCCGGACGCAAAGCCACAGTAAAGCTGATTACAGCTAGATTTTTCTGGCCTAACATGAGGCGTGACATCACTGCTTGGTCACGTTCCTGTGTATCCTGCTAAAAGTCAAAGGTGCACGAGCATATCCGCGCACCCCTTGGAACATTCAGCACCCCAGACGCTCGGTTTAGCCATGTTCACATTGACTTGGTTGGACCATGGCCGGTCAGTCAGGGATTCACTTATCTCCTGACCTGCATAGACCGTTTCACACGGTGGCCAGAAGCCATCCCACTCAGTGACATTTCGGCTGAATCTGTAGTGCGAGCCCTTATATCAGGCTGGATATCGCGCTACGGAGTTCCCACTACAATCACCACTGATCGTGGTGCACAATTCGAATCCCACCTATTCCTGGAACTGTCCAAGATCCTCGAGATCACTCGCATTCGGACAACAAGCTATCACCCTGCTTCGAATGGGATGATAGAACGCTTCCATCGCCAATTGAAAGCTGCATTACGCGCTTACCCTGATCAACAGCGATGGAGCGAGTACATACCGGTCATCCTTCTTGACTGTCGGGCATCAATCAAGGAGGACCTGGGATATTCTGCAGCCGAACTGGTCTATGGAGCACCTCTATCGTTGCCAGGTCAGATGCTGACCCCGATAGAGGATATATCAACTGACACAGCTCTATATGTCAACAGACTACGAGCTTATCTCAGTAAGCTACCGCCGATGCACCCTAGGGAACAGACCATTAAATCTTTGGTTCCGAAGGACATAGCAACATGGACTCACGTGTTCCTTAGAAAGGACGCAGTAAAAGCCCCCCTAACTCCACCTTACATTGGCCCTTATCGCGTGCTTTCACGCACTGATAAAACTTTTATCCTAGACATTAGTGGTAAAAAAGAGACAGTATCGGTAGATAGGGTAAAAAGAGCCTTTCTGGACACATTAACACCTGAGCCACACATTCCTCCAACATACACACAGCATAATCATACACCTGAGGTAAATGTTCCACGTGAGAACAATTATGTGACCACTACAGGTAGTGGTCGACGGGTACATTGGCCGAAGAGACTTTGCAAAACAGTGTATTTCTGTTGAAAAAGAACATTTTTTCTTCTCTCCTTTTTAGAACAGAACGTTTTCTGAAAATATTCCAACTATTCACAGAAAAGTAAGAACATTTTTTTTTCTGCAAGAAAATGACCTAAAGACACGGACATTACTTATTGTATTTTTCTTTCTGCTATTTGTTATGCTACCTTTCTCTCTGTCGGCTTTCAGCCTAAGCAGGGGGTTAAGTAGCAGACACAAATAGACCCCTTTTCTTCTCGCGCATTCGCTTCCTCTGAGTGAGTGATGCGGTATTGAACTGTCCAATCTGAGGACTTGCACACGAATACAAATTAACCCCTAGGGACCAGACAGCTTCCGGTCCCAGAAGAAAACTCTCTCTCTTACGCGACCAGCCTTCGTCGGTGCGAGACGCCTGTTCTCTTCGCTGCTCCTACTAAAGGTATTGACGACAGCCGCCAGCTGTAACTACCTCGTAAGGCAGTGGAGACCCGACTCTACTTTCTTCCTTCAGTACGCTCTGCGAATAAACCTTTCCCTTGTTAAGTTGAAGAAGTTGTTTGTCATTGTTCATAGAATTGTGTTATTTTGTTTTATTAGGGAAATTCCCTAAAAATCTACACACATACATGTTTCGGGGGCCCTACCCCTCTTCAGCGTAGCTTAACTGTTATTAGGACTCGAACCCCGAATCTTTTGTATTTCAGTCCAGCGTCTTAATCTATTACGTTATGATGCCATAAAAAATTTACTGTTTAGTTTTTATCGTTAATATATTTACGTAGATTTTGTTGCTGATGCTTTAAACGATATTAAGGTTAGCGTCTCCACCTTGGAACCTTGGAGATCGGGTGTTTTTTTTGTTTTTTTTTAGAAAATCGCCCATTTTTTATTTGCACGTAAGCAATTAATATTTTATTTTATTTATTCATAATTTTTTAAAAACAGTAATCTACGTACATGCATATTTCGGCCCCCCATATATATATATATATATATATATATATATATGTGTGTGTGTGTGTGTGTGTGTGTGTGTGTGTGTGTGTGTGTGTGTGTGTGTGTGTGTGTGGTTTCGCCCTCATTCTTCTAGAGCTGGATTGAAAGGTTTTTATGTATAATAAAAGTGAGAGAAACGCATGAGGAAAAATATATCATGAAAATAAATGGTGTATTAACGGAGAAAAAAAAACAGGCGAGACACTATATAAATGAAATAAAGTTATGTGTGATCTCTGTACAATGATAGACTCTTCACTGAAGGTTTGAATGAGCGTGACTCAGAATGGTAAATTAGTCAATGATGAAGCACGTAGCACATGAAGGGCTTTAAGCAAATGATCAGCTATTGAAGACTCAGATGTGTAACTTAAAACGCCCGTTGAACGGTAGATGTCATTCCTGATTTTGCTTGGTATGTGCTGTTGGACCCTTCTATCCAATTTTAACATTGTTCAACCCACATAGTCAGCACTGCAACTTCATTTAAACTGGTAAATTATATTATTATTATGGTGGGGGGGGGGTAGAACGTCTTTTCAAGAGTATGCCATTAACGGTTTCATGGTGAACACAACACATAAATTGGAAGCAAAATAGTTGAGTGAATTTCTCACTTACTGAACCTAACCATGGTAAATAAATATAAATTGGGCATTTAGCCACCGTATTAAAATTCATTTCATTTCCTTTTGATGACTGACCTAATCACATCGAGAGGATACCCATTATTGAATAAAGTTTTCAATTCTTCATCCAGTTTTGTTTTAGAACAGATCTGTTAGAGTCCAAAATAAATTAATATTTCATTTGGTAAAGCAAAACGAATACCAATATTAACAGTGGGTCTGAAGTGGTTGTAGGTTGCTATAAAGTTGTTTACAGACCTCTAGGGCTGCGTTATCTTCTGTGATGTGTTAGAAGTTCACAAGATTTTAGAATTTTAGTCTGGCAGGCTTGAAGAGTCTTCCTTCATAACGGTACCTGATATCCAACCCCGTGTTGTCTGGGGTAAGTTTCTGCAACATCGCAACAAGATATAAGCGATAAAGAGTAGGTGCAAAGGTAACTGGAAACCCTCTTGATTCTTTACTCTGGTGTGACACATAACCGGTGTCTGGATGAGTTCTACAAATTGCTTGAGAACTTTTCATACGGTAGCCCTTGGAATGCTATCGAATGCTTTTTGTAAATCATAAAATATAAGATGTCTCCAAGATCTTCAAATGAATGTTCGAATGACAAAAAGTTTATTTCAATTGAAAGCAAAACCAAACTATGCCGGTTTCATATATGAAACTTGATTTGATGGTTGAGTGTTAATCTGCAACACTTTTTTGCAGTGGTAGTTTCGTAATTTTGAAAATGGCGTTTATCGTGTTTTGTACTTTAACTCTTTAAATGCAATTTCTGGAGAAAATGTAACTAGGGAGACACTTTTTAGTTGAAATGATTTGTAGTTTGAAGAATTTTGCATTCAATAAAACATCATTTTTTTTTTTTTTACGTTCCTGCCCTAAGAAAGCATATCGCCACTTGGACGTAAGAGGCTACTATTTTGGAACATGCCTAAGAAGGATTAACAAGATGTTGGTTTACGTTATATTTAAACTTCTGCATATCAGTACAGTCAGGAAAGCAGGTAGTAAGAAAGGGATTTCCAAATTCTGGCTGTTCGATAGAAGAAATTATTAAAATAGAAAGCTTTCTGGCATTTAGGGATCTTAGCAGTGAAAGCGTGTAATTTTGTTGCTAAGTGGGTTTATTGGGGATATGTACGTCAAGGGGGGCACAAGTGCAACGAGTTCATCAGAGTGCATTCCATTAAAATACTTGTAAAACAGGCATAGGGATGCTACATTGCAGTGATGGGACAAAGGTTGAGACTTAGTTGATAAAGTGGGATATATTAGATTGAATACTCTTTTTTGAACCCTATCCAAGAGGGTGAGACTAGTAGTAGATTCACTAGCCCAGATATGACAACAATACTTCATGCATGGGCGAATGGTGGCTTTGTAGAGGTCGTCTTGTGTTCTCTTTTTCATAAATCAATCATACCTCCTCGACTGTGTGCTTTTTTTTTTTTACAAGATTTGATTCTCTACCAGGTTGGATGAATAATCGATACGTTCAGATTGTTTCAGAATGTGTTGAAAATCTGTAATTCTTTTGAACTTTGGTCTTTTATGGTTGCCAATAATCATGAATCAACTCAACGCTTTTGGCTTAATGCAACTAAAAAACGTATTCATATTTGATTAGCTGCTACTCATATGCAAAAATGAATAAAACTTTCTTATTGATTTATCGATTGGCATAAGTGAGCTTCAACATAATCAGTAGCAGCAACCCCCAAAGTCTAACTCTTCCTCACTGTAGTAGAGTCGGTGGTAATGTGAAAATACAACGTTATTAATTCTAGTTGTTGGCTTTTAGTTTCGGGTATTTTTTTAATAGATTGGGACCCTATGGTGACAGAAATCAAGTAGGTTAACTAGATAAATATGCAATTTGCAAAGCTTAGTTTAAGAACTGTAAGAATAAACAGTTTTGAAAACAATTAGATACAATTAATATTGTTGTATACTGAAAGAGTATATATTATATACGTGTGTCTAAACTCATGCATTGTCTAGTGGTATAAACTGTTCTGCTAATGAATGTGTGTATATAGTGAATAGACTTTGTATATACGTGTCACAGTCATCTATATGACGTGTGTGTATACACGTGTGTATTCATCTAGCTGTTTTTTTTTATTATTTGTTGAATTGATGCGTGTATAACACTTATAACAGTTTTGATATATTAACAGATACAGTTTAACAACTGTAAAATTTACAACAAAAACGGACAAATAACAGTTCTCTGGGATTGTAACATCGAGCCAATCATAGAAACAAACCTGATCCGTCTTTGATCTTGTTTGGTGGATCCTCGGAAAAGCTGCAAAGAAGGTTCATCCCTATGAATCAATAAATCTTGTGTTGTCTTTTCAGCAACTTTATTTACCAGTGTTTCCCCATTGGAAGCTATAACGCTTGTCTTAAACTAATGAATTCTGTTCTCCTCTACTGAAAGCGATCAACGTCTGTAAACCGTCTTTCTCCCTCTCTCGAAAACAAATTGTACGGCAAACGAATTTATGTTACTAAAATAAGGATTAATTCCTAGAGAAAAACTATAAACAATCTTTCAAATCTCCTCAACAATTTTATCTCAGATGTAAACTGGAAGGTGACTTGCTGGAACGTTACATAAAATTTAGATTAAATTACACTGTTTTGTGTCAACAACTTTCAAAGCAGGAAATCACCTTTCTTAGTAAATATGCGATTATACCAAAACCTTTCCAACAACTGCCTGCCATAGTCTATAGCACCCTCCCGAGAGTTTAACATTAAAATTCTTCTATCTGATATTTTCAAGCAACATGAAGTGGAATAAATACATATATGATGCTGCCAAGTCTACTGCAAAGAAGGTAGGTTCCCTCTACTGGGCTAGAAAACTTATAACACTTGCTAGTACCTTATATCTTTCTCTGCACAACCATTATTCACCCATGCATGGAATATTATTGCCACATCTTAGTGTAAAAATAGGTCAAACACTGTCTACTAAAATCCAACCTCTGTCGCATCTCTGTGCTTTTTTTGCATGTACTTTCATGGAATGTGCTCTAATGAAATTATTGTATTTGTATCTATGACACTATTGGTATCATGAATGCATGCAGTGAGGTGCATATTGTGGTGAGAGGGGGGTGTTTGACTGGACGGGATGGGGTGAAGGAGTACAGAAAAATGCAAAACCTTAGCTAGGAAAATAGGACTAACCGCTGATATGCCATTATGAGCTTGTTAAAGGCAAAGCAGATGTTATATTGTTTCAAAAAGGGAGACAGATTTGGAATTATCTACATGTCAAAAGAGATGGTCGTATTAGAAGTGACATTAGATGATAACGGACCACACACACAGTGCTGGACAAAGACAAACCCCTGGGGACTGCCAATAGATATCAGTGTGAACAACCAACCCCCTCCCAGGAAAGGGAGAGAAAGAAGTGTTGATGTCTGATTGGGACAAAACAGAAATGTCTATGGGATTTTGTCAGAAAGAGAAAAACACAAATAATACTTGTTTTTATCTCATTGTCGTTATATATCTGTTAACATGAAAGGTTGTTTTTAAAACCTCTGTTGACAGGTATGAAGAGATCCAGAGATCCTTAGCTGATTAAGGCTGACAACTTAGAATGGGGGTCAAGGGTAAGGGTCGCCGCCAAGCAGTGTATGACCTGGAATGACTAATCACTCCTAATTTGATAATAAGTAAAAACCTCAGTGCAAATGAGGGTTAAAATTTGGTAGAAATAAGTTCGAAGAGGAGGAGTAGAAATTAGGGGAACAGAGAGCGGGAGGAAATTCAAAAGAAAGAAAAGAAAAAAGGAGTACTAATTAATAGAATGAAAGAAGAGAGGGAGAGGAAAAGAAAAAGAAAGGATAACTAGTAGTAGAGTAGAGTCGTAGCCAGCAAACTGAACGGCTGGGCTGGTCAAGCGCTCCCGATTTGGGAGCCTTCAGGGCCTGATGTTATGATGTTAACTAGCCTGTGCTAATGGGAAATCTGTGACTTTACTGGTCTGGTCTTACATCGTTTCACTGCTATAGTCAGTCGCCTCAATTTAGACAGTAGCGGTTATGAAGTAATGAAATTAATAAATAGTTTGTTATAAACCGGAGTTCTGTTTGTTTGTGGTGAGGACTCTTCATTTTGCAGCAAGCCGCAAGGACCAGCGTAGTGATTGAATGTACCCGGAGACTACCTACACAGGGTAGGAGACGATTCGATTGAGAGGCAAAGCGGCCCACCATGAAAACACAATGAGTGAAGACGATCAACAGGCCAACTTGTGACGGGACAATGTATGATCAAAAGAGGAAGAATTGTTGTTTTCTGGATTGGAATCTATCCATTTATCATTAACCGTTGATTAGTTTTTGACCTTGAAATGGTATCTATTTTATTTTAGCTCTTTACATGAAGTGGCTTCATGCCATGTCTAGAGCGATTTCAATTAAAAAATAAATTAGAATTCCCTCTCTACTCCCTGACCGTACCAAAATCTACACATTTTAGTGAACATATATCTTGCTCCTCACCCAGTTGCAGTCTCTTCCAAATCTGACTCCTACCATAGTAGCCCTTTATGTTTCAATGGCAATATGCCTTGTTTGAGTTGAACAAAACTAAAAAAGATTGAATAATGGACAAAACTTCTCATCTGATGACGAACCTAAAATTATTTCGACCTAAATAATCTGAATTATGTGTTTTTCTTATCGGCTGAATATTTTATAATCATTCAGTAATTATTGAATCGACAAAGGAAGCCCGTTTTTTTTTTTTTTGTTATTTTTTTTACAAAATTCCTTTTGTTTATTCTTGTGCATTGACTCGTGGAGAGACTAGCATATGCCAGTATTTAAAACAGACATGCTGCTGTTACTGTTACTGCTGCTGCTGCTGCTACTGTTACTGCTGCTGCTGCTGCTGCTGCTGCTGCTGATGATGATGATGATGATGATGGAAATGGTGGTGGTTGTGGTTATAATGATAATGGTCGTGGTAGTGAAGGTGATTGTTATGATGATAACCATGATGAAAGAAACAAGGCCGATAACCATTAGTCACATGCTCTCATGTAATGAATGAATGCGTGAATGTAGGATTGACATGAAATTCTTAAAGATAAACTAAAATGACCGAAAAATGGGCTGAAATGACTTAAATAAATAAAAAAAGGCTTAGAATGACTTTAATGAACTTAAGAATGAATTGAATGTCCTTAAGAATGACTTGAATGTTTAAAAAATAACTGGAATCCTTCAGAAACAATTTAAAAGATCTGGAGAATGACTTGAATGGCTTTGAGACTGACTGGTTGTAAAGTGGATGATCATTTTACATTAAATTAATACAGAAAAGTGATCCCCCACTTTATATAGTACAGCATGTTTTAAGAACAGCTACTACACTTTGATCTTGGCTAAAAGGCCAAGAAAAGGGTATTTATTTGCTCCCCCACTGAGCAAATTAGGCACAAGGCCGATCTTTAATGTAAGGAGTGAAGGGGAAATGGGGACCAACTCCCCGGGGAGTAGGGGAGCTGGATAGTGACAATTGGTATGAAGGGTTGCACCTAAATTGACCAAGGTCTTATATGTGGGGTTGGTATTTATTTATTCTCCACTGAGCAAATTAGGCACAAGGCTGATTTTTAAAGTGAGGAGTGAAGGGGAAATGGGGACCAACTCACCGGAGAGTAGGGGAGCTGGATAGTGACAATTGGTATGAAGGGTTTCCTCTACATTAACCAAGGTCTTATATGTGGGCTTACCCCACATATGGTCTTTGTTTGCAGTATCTGCCGGAACAGATACGATACTACACTTTGATCACGGCCCGAAGGCCAATAAATCCTTATAAGCTAAGAAGAGCATCTATTAAGAACAGACCTTTGATCTTAACCAAAAAAGCCAAGCACAAAAGTGTTACGGACAGACCGGATGACAGACCGATCAACCGACGGACCGACGGAGTGACTTATAGATTCGCTTGCATGTGACTAAAAACACAGACAGAAATCTATAGTCTAAGTGCAATCGTTCCATTTATATATACATACATATATATATATATATATATATATATATACACTTGTGCCCGATATTATTCATACCCCTCGGATCTTTGAGATTTCTATAAGAATATTGCTCAAACCAGAAGGTAGACAATATTAAAGGGATTTCAAACAATAAATCAAGCATAAGCATTTAATTTAAACTCAACAAATAAATAAATTATGCAAGTTTGAAACATTATACAAAGAAAAACAATAATGGCACTAGTTCAAAATTATTCATACCTCTCTTACTAATAGTCAATAGCATACCCTTTATTCTTAATAACTGCCTGTAACCGTTTTGGATATTTATCAACAAGGTTTTTACAAGCATCAACACTGATTTTTGACCATTCTTCAATGCAGTAGTTCTCCAAATCCCTCAAATTTCTAGGTTTCCGCTTTTTAACCTCAGTTTTCAATATGTGCCAGAGGTTTTCGATAGGGTTCAGGTCGGGACTCTGGCTAGGCCATTCCAAAACATTAATTTGATTATCCTCAAACCATTTCTTGACTATTTTGGCAGTATGTTTTGGATCATTATCCTGTTGAAGGACCCAGTTTGGTCCTAAATGGAGCTTCTCCGCATCCTGTCTAATGTTTTTCTGGAGTATCTCCAAATATTGCTCCTTCTTCATGGTTCCATCTATCTTGACCAAACTACCTGGACCACTAGCCGAAAAGGAGCCCCAAAACATTAGGCTACCACCACCATGTTTCACCGTGGGTATGGTGTTCTTTGGGTTGTAAGCTTCTCCTTTCTTCCTTCAAACGTAAGAAGCATCCATATGGCCAAACAATTCAATTTTTGTTTCGTCAGTCCACAAAATACTTGAGAAAACGGACTCTGGAGAATTCACATGGGTCCTAGCAAACTTTAGACGTGCTGCAAGGTGTTTTCCGGTGTGAAATGGAGTCCTTGGTCTTCTTCCTTTCAGACCATTTTCATGCAGAGTCCTGTGCAATGTTTGCCTTGATATTTTTATGCCAGAAGACTCCAGATTTTCTAAAATGTCCTTATTAGTGGTGGTTGGATTTGCATTAACACTTCTTACAATATTCCTGGTGGCTCTAGCAGACAGTTTCCTTTTCCTTCCTCTACCAATCAAGTTGTTTGTTGTGTGGTGGCTCTGGAATTTTTTGATGATGCTCTGTACTGTTGCTGTAGGGACCTAAAATTTCTTGGAAATTGACTTGTAACCTAAACCATCCTTATGTGAATTCACAATTTTAGTCCTAAGATCATTACTAAGCTCTTTTTTCTTCCCCATTCTAATAATTTTTATTCTTTTATTGGTTTTCAGTTGATATCATTTTAATTTCTGAAAAATGCAAAAAACGAAATGAAAGTAATCAAAGGTTGTATAAAAGCATTCAAAATAAGAATCAAACAGAAAACAAACAGTCAGAAACTCGATTAATACTGAAAAAATAAGGGGGTATGATTATTTTTGAACATTGCAGATTTTATAAATAGCTGTATATTTCTTTTATTACAAGTATCCCGAGATTTTAAAATGACGAAAATGATCAGAAGAGGTTTATTAAGAATATGTATCAATATGGACGTAAACAATAAATTCTTACAAAAGTTACACCTAATAAACTCAATTTTCAAGGGGGGTATGAATAATATCGGGCACAAGTGTATATATATATATATATATATATATATATATATATATATATATATATATATATATATATATATATATATAGACTCTCATTTATGAAAGTATGATAGGTTATGAAAAGAAAGGGTTGTAAATTTAGGTTGAATTTGGGGGTATCAAAACCAAAGCAAAATATGATGAAAGTAAAAATAAAATAGATAAACCCTATAATTTATTATACCATAACTGTTCACACTGAAACACTTATCACAATATTCTGTGGATCTATATTAAAAAACCTTGTTAAACTTTGTGACATATTTCCATTCTATGGTGGTCAGGCGCGAACAAACACCCCATAATTTTATTATACCATATTTCTTCAAACTGAAACATAATTATCAAAGTATACTTATGCAGATTGATATGAAAATTCTTTATTAAAGTTTGTGCGTATTTCCATTCTATGGAGGCCAGGCATGAACGCAGACCCCACAATTTTATTATACCATCCCTATTTAAGTTAAAACATACTTATCAAAGTATTCTTAGGTACAGCTATATCAAAAACACTTGTAAACGTTTTTTTTTAATTTTTTAATTTTTTATTTCCATACTTTGTGAACCAGGCGCGAACACAGACCCCACAATTTTAATGAACAACTGTTCTGCCAGATCAAACATACCCATTCCTGTGTCTCGATACATCTTCTATCATTATATGTAATCAGTTTTTTAAAATAGTCAACTATATAGGAGCGTATTCGTGACCACACACACACATACACACACACGCGCGCACACACACACATAGACATTATCCTTGAGTTGCTTTCAAACCTTGATAAGCAGTGAGTCATTAGTATTTAATTTATATATGCCTACTAAATGCTTGAGTTAAGTTAAGCATTGCTTGTAAAAAAATATTTAATGATATAAAGGAAATAGGAGGTAAATGGAATAACAAAAACCTTGTCGAACTGTACCCGATATTGCAGGTGCGCCTTCGATCGTGCGTTGTCCCGTCACAAGTTGATCGTCTTCACACATTATGTTTCCGTGGTGTTCGCCTCTCGAACGAATCATGTAGTCTTCAGGTTCATTAATCCCTCTGTTGGTCCGGTCAGCTTGCCGCAAAACGAAAAGCCCTCACTACAAACAGAACTCTGTTCTGCTGCTACTACTACTACTACTACTACTACTACTACTACAAACCATTTATTAATTTCATCAGTTCACAACAGCTACTGTCTAAATGGAGGTGACTGACTAGAGCAGTGAACGATGCATTACCAGACAAGTAATGACAGATTTCCCATTAACACAGGCTAGTTGACATCATAACATCAAGCCCTAAGGACCCCCAGGTCGGGAGCACTTGACCAGTCTAGCTGTTCAGTTTGCTGGCTACGACTCTAATTCTTTCAGAACTCCTTTTTCTGAATCCAACCTTTTTTCGTCACCGCTCCCTCGGAGATTGGTTAAAACCATCCTTTCTCTTTTACTCTTAGGGCCTCTTCTTGTCTCAATCACTCAACATCTCTCCTTCTTTTTCCTGAGAAGGGAGGGTACTTATACTGATATCTATGGCAATTTCCTGGGTTTCTTCACCCAGCACTGTGTGCAGTCCTTATCAGCAAATGCCTTTCTAATACAAACATCTCCTCTGACATCTTGGAGATAATTCCAATTCAGTCCCCATTTTTAAGACAATATGTCATCTGGCTTGCCTGTAACAACCCATAATGACAGCTCGGTGGTTGGTCCTATTTTGTTCGCAATGTCTTTGCATTTCTCTGCACTTTTCCACCCCATCCTCACTGCAATATGCACCTCGTTGCATACATTCATGATACCATAGTGTCACATATTAATATTATTGAAACCGTTCGGCAGTTCAGTTGTTACATTTTTTCCACTGACAAGAATCCAAAAACACTCTAGACTACATGAAAGGCAATGAAAATATTTTGACATAAAAATGTAAGTCTCCTTCCTTCTCTCTCTCTCTCTCTCTCGCTCTCTCTCTCTCTCTCTCTCTTTCTCTCTCTCTCTCTCTCTCTCTGTATATATATATATATGTTATTATCATTATTATTATTATTTATTCAAAGATAAACACTTACATCTGGTCGCTACAAACAGCCATCTGTTTCAGTCAATGAGACTTCGTCAGACGATCCATTTTTATCTTTTATTTTTAGAGAGCTTGCAACTTTTATGGTCTTCTTTTTGAAGAGCTCACTTTTTTCTTTCGAATGTTATCGAGCTCATCAGCATAGTATTTCATTTCATTGTCGGCCACTGTCCAAAGCATCCCTCAGGTTCATATCGGAGCATGCATAGCTTAGGGAACACTCTATGAGGATGTGTGCACTAGTCTGCACGCCGGCGCCATTGGGACACCGAGCGTTTTGTACATAGCCTCACGTTTTGGCAATCTTCGCTCAGGCCAGGTTGAGTATGACCCATTTTGAGGGGGGTGGTAATATTCATGCAAGATAGTCCAAAAGCAGTCTGAAGTATTCCATACGTTTTTGTGGCGTTTTTTCCAAGTTTAAAACATAATTTTATAGTGTATGCTTCTTCTAAAATGTCCTTATGTCTAGATTGCATTCTTGAAATTCACCAACTGTGACAATCAGGTTTTAGTAGGGTGTATTCTAATTCCTGCTATTGCTTTTCATTTGAACCTGAAAGCACAAACGCTGGTCAGCCATCTCATAAGATGTATAGGAATAGCATACTGAATTATTAAGAGTCTGCGACAAGTTTAAATGTCTGTACAACAAAAAAAAATGTCTGGAAGCATATTTAAGGCATCTCGTATATATATATATATATATATATATATATATATATATATATATATATATATATATATGTCAAAGTTTTTTAAAAATTGACCTCTGCGGTCTCTATCAAATTACTCAGCCAATTTTTGGTATAAACATTTGAAATTTTACATAAAGAGTATTCAGAAACAGGGAAAGCTTTTTAATCGGTTTTCGGCCGAAAAATTTGGCAGCCAAGGGGTTAAAGTTCAAAAGATTTGACCTTTGCGGTCTCTAGCAAACTTGTAGCAGCCGCTTTGAGATTTGAAATCCATTTCTCCTTGGCTTGTCCAATCACAAGCCAGCTCCCAATCACGTGACAAAGTATATAAAAGACGAAATCACGAACCTTTAATTCTCTTTCTCTGTGCTATGCCCAGAAGCACACATCGCCTGGGGCTTCAGCCCCAGACTGGACGTGAGTACAACGCGCTAGCTATGGCTTTTTTCAAACTACCGTTTATTTCCACGTGCGGTACCCACACGAACTTTATTCAGCATTCTACAGGACTACTCTCGTCGATACAACGATACATACTCACGCACGCCAACACATTAATCCACTGAAGACGTTGTCCCTTCTTTCTCTTTTGCCCCGGCGACTACTAGCTATAAACACGTGGGCGCACAAACACTGAACGTTCTCTTCTTCAACCAGCCGGCATGATATTAATTCTAGCTTTGAACACATTGAACACTTTTCTCTCTCTTCCAACGAACTCTTTTCACGACTACTACAAGCAAACACGAATAATGAACTCGCTTACTAATACGTTTTTCTCTTCTACCAAAGCCACCAACGAGAATGACAAATAAAGCTGTTCATCAAATGTTAAAATGAGACTTCCTTTCGTTGTCTTCATTATTTACTAAAAATTATTCAGCCAATTTTGGGGCGAAACATAACCATAATAGTGAAGTCTTTATGCTCACTGGCCACTTTCGGACACCAGCTAGCGGAATCGGTTCCCTGCAACGGGTTAATTATTTTCTGTAAAAATATTCTGTATATTCTAAACATATCCGTCTAAAAAATGACTGAAAAGTACGGTTAGCACTTTCATTAAAGTTGACAAATATGAAAGGCGAATAACATCATACAAAGCAACGAAAAATATTTTGTTCTGTTGTAATTTTTATTTACCAGAACTTGATGTGGGAGGGTGAAGCGATGGAATTCTGTGTGGCAATCGTTCAAGCAAGAAATCGGTAATTGCTTGATCGAGTGACTTTATAGTGCCGGTTTGTTGTCCACCCATGTGGATTGGATGAGACAACATTTGTATAGGATCGAATAGGAGATTGTAAAAAACACAACTATAGTCGATACGTTTGGTTGGTTAGTCAGTTTTAGTTTCTTCGTTCGTTCACTGACAGGTCTCCATTTTTTACTGTGGCCTTTGCTATCGTTTAGTGTTTAGACAGTTTGTTTGTGATCGTGTATACTGAAGCAATCGTGCGTGTTAACGAAGGTAAATGGAAAATACCTTTTTGTTGCGACTATAAAGACGAGTTGTTGTAAGTAACGAGGCAATTCGTTGCAACTCTCAGATAATTTTTATCTGGAAAGTCGTGAAGGAGTCACCACACAAAGTAAGGATTTTTTATTTTTTTTCTTCTTTCACGTCGAGTTCGGGTTTTTATACAGAGCGCGGCAGAAATATATCCCACATTTTAAACTTTCAACTATATGTTGCTAATGAACTTATGCAAATACCAATGATGTTTTCATTTAACTAATTACTTTCCATTTTTTTCAAATACCCTCATCAAGTAATATTGTTTGAACTGGTGCGCATCGTGCTTTTACTATATATAACAGAACCCCGGGATACGACATTAGAAATTAGTAACAAAATACAGAACCGTATATAATACACATGTATATAATCAAATAACATTATAAATAACACTATAAGGCGGGGCAAATGCCGTAACCAGAGACCGGAAAAAAACATCGTATTCCACATCGTAATCTGGAAAAAAAAAAAACGTATCCTATGACCAGCGTATCCCGGGGTTCCATTGTAAATGTTTTTGAAGATTGGTGAATATATAACTGCCACACAAATAGTTTTCCAAGTTCATTACAAGTTATGGCGACGTGATTCTGTTCCAGATAGAAAATCAATACAATTCTGGGTTGCAAATTTCAGAACTACATGTTCGGCACTTGAAAGAAAGTCACCTGGAAGGTCTCGAAGCGCTCGAACGTCAGATATTATTCGAGCTGTGAGACTTTCTGTTACTCAGTCTCCCACACGTTCAGCTCGCAAACATGTTTTGGCCTTGAGATTGTCCGATCGAACGAAGAATTCTACACACTGATATGTAGTTCCATCTAATACAAATTAATGATTGTCCAGAAACTGGACGAGCGCGACTGGAAAGATCGCATGCCAAAATGTGAGGAATCTTTGTGCCGCACCCTGTACTTCGAGTTGCTTAGGCCGTCGAGCACTTCTCCTCCATTTTTGTCGGCTAAAAGTCCGACAGTTCTTACTCTAAGAATAAAATCAAGTAAGTTTTCGTTTCAAAAACAAACAAAACGGAAATAGAAGCTTAGTTGAATTGGAACGTCTTTCAACTTGTTGTACATTAACTTTTTATTTATGGTAGTATGCAGGAAATGTACAAACACACAGCACACGCACTCACGCGTACACATATATACACTCACACGCACACATATATACACACACACGCGCACACACGCACAACTGATCAAAGAAACTGAGAGGTTGCAGCTGTTCGTCGCGTCACAGATGGTAAATTCCGATTCAGAAATTCAATTTCAATCTAACCTCCCTCTGCCATTCTATTATTTATGTACATATTTAAAAAAAACTGTTTATGATTCTCACTACTAAACATCCCGAAAATTCGTCCCATGCACAGGCTGTCCCAAATATCATGTTACATTTTGAAAAACAAAAAACAAAAAACAAAAAAAATAAATAATTTATGCTGACTCGCAAAAATATGTTACCTGAAAGAATGGTATCATGACAATACGATACGACACTGCCCCTTACCCCAAAAGGAGGAGATAATGCCATGGGAATGTGGTATCATGACGAACGAACATATATTACACTAAATACCCTCGTCCAAAAAAAAAAAAGAAGAGGTAATGCCTGAGAGGAATATCTCATGCCAAACGGACAAACGGACAAATGCTATATTGTAATCCCCTAAAGGAAGAGATGACTCCTGACAGGGATCTCATGACTAATGAAGGGATACTGTACTACGCTCCCAAATAGGAGGTAATCATGACGAATAAACATATATTACACTGTCCCCCACACACAGAAAATAAGGCGGTAATTCCTGGGAAGAATGCCTCATGACAAACGAACAGATACTAAATTATTACCTCTTAAAAGAGGAGATGGTTCCAGGGAAAATGGTCTGGTGCAGACGAAATTGCAACAAACACAAGTAGGAGCGAATTCTCGCAGTTGGAGATTTTGCATGCACTTCCTTCCTGGCTTGTCTAATGAGAAGTCAGCTCTCAGTCACGTGACCGAGTTTATAAAAGGTTAAACTAGCAACACACTCTCTCTCTCCCTCCCTCTCTCTTTCTCTCTCTCTCTCTCTCTCTAAATCTTGGATGAACAACAACTCCACGTGGAACGGGCCTGTCGCCCCAACTTCTCTCTTGGGACTCAACAAGGCAACACCCGGCCTCCGGGTTCAGGGTTCAACTAAGACGCGAATACAAACAAGCCAACATGGCTATCCCCATACACGGACTTCAATGCAACACACACACACACACACACACACACACACACACACACACACACACACACACACACACACACACACACACACACACACACACGAACTCTCTTTCTCTTTCAACAGATCTGTCTAATTTTTAATCTGTGTCTCCACACAGGAACACTTTCCACGACTAACCAGTTTCTTTATTCTTACTAACGAAGATAACCAATAAAGTTGTCATTTAATGTTAGAAGAAAACATCTTGTCTTTTATTCTACAGGTCTAATGACGAACATAACTACTTCGCTAAGGAGGCAATGCTTGAATCTCATCACAAAGGAACAGATACTATAGTAATTTCTCTATCCACGCGTTGATAAACTTGAAGAAATAAAATATCAGATATTCTAAGCATAACCCATCGAATAGAAAATCTTTTATAAACTGGCTTTAAAAATTCTTAGTTTTTTTTCTTACGTATCAATAGACTGAAACTTTTAGAAGCTGTTACATGATATAACTTTATAGAGATTAAAACAGCAATAAATTTAATAATAAAATATTCGTTGTAATTTTATAACTGTAAGATGGCATGCAAATTAGAAACCTAAATAAATAAATAAAACAAACGGCGGTCATTGGGTACTTTTGTAATCATGAAACTTGATAGGCGATTAACACGGCACAGCAATGGTGTCGCCAATAAAACGCATGAATACACTGGACAATTCAGACTATGTAGAAACGTGGATAAGGTGTTCTGTGGTGTTGGCGAGAGTAAAGAAACAAAAAAGATAAACAACGCAAAGAGGAACATGAAACAAAACGTGGAGGAAAGCGAGAATGCTGTAACAGATGTGATGATGGCAACCTTCTATCTCGTATGACAATGGCCTTATGCATCTGTTGCACTACAGTATCTATATAGTTCGAAGCTGAAGTTTCCTCTCCACATTCAGGCCTTGGCGAGTGATAAGGAGAAGATAAGGAGACGTAGCTTTGCCCAGTTACCAGGGTACTCTATCGGCGTTGCAGACAAAGTTCGATGGAAAGGAAAGCCAATACGGTCGGAGCCAAAGCGAATTCTGTAACAGTGAAAATATGAAAATATTTCCAATCTTGACGAAAATAACGCAGATTCTCATCGTAGTTATGCAATGTATTGCGGTTGTATATATTTATGAGTATATATTATCGTCTACTCTATATATATTTACGATTGTCTGTTAATACATGTTATAGAGTGTTGTATCACGAGCAAATATACCCATCTCGGACTTAATATCATCAATGAGGTATTATCGTTTAGTGTCAATATATTTGATCATCTAGTGATAATGGTATGAACAGGACATATAACATAACAAAAAGGGATAACAAGTTCTATTTGGAGGGATGTTAACATAAGCCAATGGGGAAACATATCTGGTCCATCTTTTGTTTTGTTTGACGGGAAGCTGCAAAGAACATTCATCCCTGTTGCAATATTTTTGACTCATAATGGGGGTATGCTTCCTTAAAGTTGGGAGATCCTATTTATAAACGCCGCTGCTAGCAACTAACGAATCAAATTGATTCACGTTCTGCTATCAACGAATCAGAAACCAGAATTGCTCCATAAAAATGAAACCTTGTACATATTTTTCCTGTCAGCACGATAAAGATATTTTACTCTTTGGTTGCAAAATTATAAAGTCCGGAACCTGTACAGAACAGCTGTCCAATGAGAATGCATCATCTCCAGAACTTGTATAGAATAACTTACCGATCGGAAACACTTATGAAACTAAACATGATTTATAACTCAGGAATCCCAATCAACAAATCTCGGGTTGTCTTTTCAGCAACTTTATTTTGGATGTTTCCCCATTGAAAAGCTGCAACGCTGGTTCTAGATTTTTACTATCGACATTTTTCAACTGCCTCCCCTGCTCGGACCATTTCGGTCAGTCAACCGTCGTCTCTCTACCTCTAACAACTATCTACTTTCCTCTCTGACTGCCAGATTTTGACTAATCATTACATATCTTTCAAACTATCTCGTTATGCCATTAATTTAACGTGATTAAAGACACATATCGGATGATCCACTTCTGCCACGCATACCTGTTTATCTAGTTAACATTTCTGTTTTTGTTAGTTATGAAAACTAACATTCCTTTTCATTTCTAAACATTAATATTTTCATCCTAATAAATATCTTTCATCTCAAGTTATGATTGTATCAAAATAAAGGCGAAATCCTTAACGGAAGTAGAAGGTGAAGATAGACCAATATCGCCATTAAAAGAAGAGAAGAACAAGTGTGAGAGTGACACAGACTTTACAGAATAGTCAGAGGGGGTGAAAGGTCAAATCAGGAGATCAAACCTCGCAGGGTCAGGGAGATGTAGAATGGTATGACAAACGGGATACCCAAAATAAATATGTCAGGCAGCAGGCATTAGGTACGACTGTAATCACGTGATTTGATATGGTATTAATACGGCACTACAATAATGATAAATAAAAGTCCAATTAATAGTTTAACAATGTAGTAATAATTAAATTTAACTTTCAATATCTTATGGCCTTCGGGTCAAGATCAAAGTGTAGCATCTGTTCCGGCAGATACTGCAAGCTATGACTAGCTATGACTAGCAAAGACCAGATGTGGGGGCAACTCCACATGCCTGACCTTTAACCAGCTCCCATTTCCCACCTCTCGGGAGCTGGTCCCCTTTTTCCCTTCCCTCTCCCTTCACTCCTCACATTAAAAATTGGCCTTGTGCCTAATTTGCTCGGTGGGGGAGCAAATAAATACCATCTGTTCCGGCAGATACTGCAAGCAAAGACCATATGTGGGGGTAACCCCACATATCAGACCTTGGTCAATGTAGGGGCAACCCTTCATACCAACAGTTACTATCCAGCTCCCATTTCCCACCTCTCGGGAGCTGGTCCCCTTTTCCCTCGCCCCTCCCTCTCTTTCCACATTAAAAAACGGCCTTGTGCCTAATTTGCTCAGTGGGGAAGCAAATAAATACAATCTGTTCTTCAGATGCTGCACTTCAATTTTTTATTCTCTGTCAATGGAGGAGAAATCCTTCACGACTGAGACAATTTTAATTTTTGTTCCCTTTCTCCACATTAAAAAACGACCCTGGTGTCTAACTCGGGGAGACATTGTAAATAGGAACATTCAATATCTTATTATTTCGTTAAAAAAAAAAGAAAAAAAGAAATAATTGAAAAAGTAGTGAAGCAAAATTCAAAGTAAAAAGGTTCCCGAGCAACGTCAGATGGATAAGCTAATTTTATCTAAATAGATTTGATTTGCACTGTGAGTATATATCGAGTGTTATTTACTTGCTTCCTACTGCAAGAAGATGTGACACAAGGTCGGAAAGTGGGGAGAATCAAGCTAGTGTTTCTAAAATAGGAACACTCTGGCCTATTAAAAATTGCTTGCACAGTACCATCGGCATTCCTCAGATAGGGATGCGCCAGGCAATAAGCAATAAACTTACTTCCCACCCCACCTCACCGAAAGACGGTCAGGGAGGGTAGACCTCCTAGAACTGCACAGGACCAAAGCTATCCATACCTCGGTCAACAGTAAAAAAAAAATAATTTCAATAATAGTACAGACTCTGTAATTTTGGTGTCGAAATGAAATCTGCTCTAAATTGTATAGCTAATTGATGAATTCTTAGAAGGGACGAACGAAAGAAGTAAATGAACCGATTCTAGTTTCTGCGCAACGTGATATGCGCATCGCTTCCTGTTTTTTTTTGTTAGAGGGGGGGGGGTTATGCTTAGTAAAACTTAGGTATGATTCTTCAATTTAATAACAAACAAGAATGTTTCCTTCAAACGAATCTGATTTTTTTTGGTACACTTGCACTTTATAGAAATCAAGGAATTCCACATTTACCACCAGAAAGGGAATCTGCACTCTGTAGAAGCAAAGGAGAGTGAAAGATGAAGAGAATACGCTTATCCACTCTTCTTACACACATATTAATATCTTCGTTTACTATTAATAACAACAAACTGCTTACATATTTCCTCGATTCCAATTTCATTCTCACACATAAAAGTTTCACTGTCCCAAATCAAATAAATCCGTTGCATTAGAATTCCCACTTGTAAATAAAAGACACTTTGTGTGTGTGTGTGTGTGTGTGTGTGTGTGTGTGTGTGTGTGTGTGTGTGTGTGCGTGTGCGCGTGTGTGTGTGTGTGTATGTTCGCGCGCGCCTGTGTCTGTGTGGATTTGTGAGTTCATTCCCTACGGACTCCAAAACAACTGGGCCGATTTTTTCAAAATTTCACACAAATGTACTTTATATGCCTGTGAGTGATCTTATGCAAGTTTTGTATCGGAATACCTTTGATAAGTATCGAAAATCGATAATGGAAAAATTCCGATTAAAGAAGGAAAGTCTGATTATAACCACAATTAACACCCTTATACAGCCTAACATCATAAGTGCATTTGATAAGTTTTATTACCACACAAGCAGAAGAGCCAGTCGTATAAAATCAACAGTAAGTTCTTTGATAAGACAGGGGCACGTTCGAAATGAATGTTTCTGCTTAGACCACAGTTGAACCATGATACGTGACTTTTGCATTTGAAACTATAATTCAAGCCATTATATAAAATAAGTCTATAAAATGAACAGTAGGTTCTCTACAGTGCAATGTTTACTGTAATGTATTATGGACTAAGTCACTGCAGGGAGTAAAAATTATCTACTTAGACATCAAAATAGAAACTGAACTTAAATCTTTGCCCCTCCCCTTTGTAAAAGATTCGCAACAAACACTCGTCTAGCTACAGCAACTATCAAGAATTTCCCTTACTCTCTATTCGTGCCTAAAACTAAACGAAAGTTCCATGAGCAGAGTTTCTTTCCTAAAACTGTCCCTCTGTAGAAAAAAATACTACAGAGTTGTTTCCCGGCTGACTATAACATGGCCGTTTGCAAGTCCAATGTAAATGTTCTTGTCTTAAATAATTAAACCCTACCCAATTCCACCATGACTGATCATCATGGCGTTATCTCACCAACTACCTAACAGTTAATAACCCTAATACTGCAATGGCATCCTGACCTTGAAAAGTGATGACCTTTAAGTAAAAAAAAAAAAAATTAAAGTGAAGATATCAAAAGATTATAGAGCAAATCAAAATTATCGGCCAAAAAGAGGTAATTATAATCTACTTAGGGAAGTGCGTATAATGGCTATATCAGGCAAGTATAAATGCTATTTACGATTTACGATGGGACGATTCCAATATAAATGCTATATCAAGCATATCATAAATATAATTCCAATATAAATAATAAATATAATTCCAATATAAATAATAAATATAATTCCAATATAAATGATATATCAGGTATATAATGGGGCGATGGGACGATTCCAATATAAATGCTATATCAGGTAAGTATAAATGCTATTTACGATTTATGATGAGACGATTCCAATATTTTCCCCGATTCCGATATAATTAATGATTCCTTACTAAATTCCCGATTCCGATTCCGATCCCGATTCTTTATAAATCTCTAAATATTTAACTATGAAGTTGTTATTTTTTCCGATTACCGTAAAAACACATGTTAAATGTGCAGATATTTTCTCAAACGTGAAAATACATTTGTGGGGGGAAGGTAATCTGTAGACTTTAGTTTGACTAGTAATTTAAAATAAATATTTAGTATTATATAATTACTACCAGCTGTAGAAGATTTTCTTTTTAACAAAATCAAATATAAAAGAGATAATTATAGGAATCGTTTTTGCATCAGGAAATAAATACAAATTTTTCCGATGCCGACACCAATTCCGATACCCTAAAAAGTTTCGATTTTTCCGATTCCCGATTTTGATTCTGATTAATCGTCCCAACGCTACTATTTACATATATTTAAATATGTGCATACTAATTAACAAAAATTTAATTATAAATATATTTTCATGTTTTTTTTATATTTTTTATTTGGGAGTCACAACTTATCAAAGCCAGAAGGCCACTCGAGGATAAGGGTTAATGAACGTAAGGTGGTAGTGTAGTAATCGTTAATGGTGTAAATTAGGTAAAATTTGATTATTAATGGGGACGGCTCAACAAGAATTTGTTTGCATTGGTTTTGAAAGCTACTATGTTGTATTCAACCAGGAAGCAGACCAGCAGGACAGTGTTCCACAGGCGGGCAGTTCTGGGAAAGAAGCTTTGTTCATGGAATCTGCATTTAGATTTTGGCACAGATAGAGAGTGGGAGGAAATCGTATATAGTGGTTGTAGGTAGTCGAGTATTTTTGTGAAGGTTTGGCAAAGGGGAACCATAGATTGGAGTTCAGTCAAGCACCTGTCATGAAAATAATATGTGTTGGGATGATTAATCCAAATCAGAATCAGGAATTGAAAAAATCTTAATTTTTTGGCATCGGCATCAGAAAATGTTGTCTTATTTTCTAATGCCAAAACCCCTGTTTTTATTCTTTCATTTTTGTCTTTAATTAAAGCTTATTTATTTCTATTAATGCCACTAATGATAAAGTAGTGAATATTTATATATTTTGAACTACCAGTAAAACTAAAATCTATAGATACCCCTGCCCACAAGTGAAGTTTTAAGTTTAAGAATACGCATATTACATGTGGGATTCGATCCTCACCTACCGCCCCCCCCCCAAAAAAAAATAACTCTATTGTTAAATATTTAAAGATTTAAAAAGAATCAGAATCGGAATTAGTAATTGCATCGAGATCAGAAATTTAAAACAGTTATATATATATATATATATATATATATATATATATATATATATATATACTTGCTTCTTCATGACATAATATGTGGTGACATCATATATGACGTCATAAAAAAACAGTTAAAAAAGGAGGGATAAGCAAAATTAAAAGTAAATATTCATGGGCAATGACGGGTAGATTATCTAGTATATATATATATATATATATATATATATATATATATAATAAAATCGTATTTCTGTTTATTAGTTTGTTCACACAATACGTTATACATGACGTCATAGCAGATGGCGTCATATATGACATATACTTTCTTGACCTGGCAACGCCGGGTATATACAGCTACGGTTTTTTTCCTACATACTATAGTTCTGATTCTTACTAGTTTTCTAATTTCTTGTTTCTGGCAAGAACTGGCTGATGTAATAGCCATAACCGCTTTTTACTCGAATACTTCTGATCTGTCTGGCTTTATCTTCAATAAATGCGCTAGAATATTTGTAGGAGATATGTCCCAGACAATCATGTTATTAACAATATTAATAAGTGTTATGTTACTGTTAGGTGCATGTAAATATTAAGCTTTTATAGAAAACTAAAAGATGTACCCAGCATTGAAAAGAGTCTTCAATCTAATAGGTTCTGCATTTTCAACTAAGCTCCGACCCCTGTCCCATCACCACAATGTTGCATCCCTGTGTATGATTTACAAGTATTTTAATTGAATGTGCTCTGATGAACTCATTGCACTTGTACCCTCTTTATGTAAATACCTTGGACAAACTCGACAAGCAACAAAATCCCACCCCTACACTGTAGAGATCCATAAATGCCGAAAATCCTTCCACTCTAATAGTTTCTTCTCTTTGACTGCTAGATTTTGTAATTTCCCCCCTGTTACATGCTTCTCTGACTGCAATGACATGCAGAAAGTTAAATGTAAAGTGAACAAACATTTAACTTATCTCCCTTAAACATGGTCCCGAATAGTATCCTCTTACGACCAAGTGGCAATACGACTCATTTAGGGTGAACATAATTTAAAAAAATAATTTCCACATAAAAGTTGTTCATAAGCATTGCTAATTAAGAATCACTAGTATGGTTAAACTTTGGAAAGGATTATCTGTAGTCTGGCACTTTACCACTGAGCTACAAAGCGTTGCTTAAAAGCACAGTTCTTTTTTATTGCATAAATATTAAGTTAGTAGCAGGGTGAAAACGCCACCATTGTATTCAACTTTTGCCAAAATCACATTGACACACCGGTTCCCGTCAGATCACTGAAGTTAAGCAACGTTGAGCCTGGTCATTACTAAAATGGGTGACCAATTTGGGAAGACGAGGAAAAGGTGGAGTTGGGAAGTGGTTTTGCCTTTTAACTTGGCCAAGGTCAGGTCAACTTCGAATTATTTATTTGTTATAAAGTAAAAAATATGGAATGTAACAAATTAGGCACAAGGCCATAAATTTCGGGGTTTTTGGATATCCTTTATCTAATGTAATGTAACAAATTTGAGTACCCTACTCTTGGCTAAAATCATATCAGTCACCGCAATACCACATTTACTCTAGGGGACTATCCTACTTAAAAATGTTGCCAAAGTGTATTATTTGGATACTTCTGACGACTATTCTCATCTTAAGTGTTATTTTCACAACGTTTTGGTTGATGTAATATCCAACCTTCTTCTTGCCAAACTCTGGGAATCTTTCTGTCAAATTCAAGAATCTTTCTACCGAATCCGGAAATCTGTATAAAATTTCGAACGGAAGTCTTTATGAAATTCACGTAGTATGTACTCATTCAATCAGTCATGACTGGATAGAAGTCCTAAGTAATTCGCAATTGTATTCTGAGAATTGAACGTTCAACCTTCAGAAGAGTGTAATTTTATCAAGTGCTTTATCCACTCTTATGCAGAAAAGTTCTCGAGTTCAAAAGAAAAATTTCTGAGTTCAACGCGATACACTTGAAAAAGGTCGGAGGTTACATCGACCGAAACGTAGTGAAAATAACCATGAAAATGAGAATAGTAGTCCGAAGAATCCAAATAATATGAATAATCAATCCTCATCTAAAAACTTGAGAAACATTTTAAAATAATTAAATGCATTTATACAACTTTATACAAATTACACTTTGATCCGAGCATCTAAAGTGAAAGTTTAATTTTACAAGCCCTTTTTATGGAGTCAGTTTGGGATTAGGATGTTTATTCAATACTAGCGTTTATTAGTTGTTTGCATTGGGTTTCTCATGTTACCCTAAATTGAAATGAATGGAATGTACAACACTAAAAATACACAAGCTCCTGTGACACGTGTTTCCAATAATAACAACAATTTGTATTCTAAAGAATTTATATTCGTTTTTTTATTTTTTGTTTGTTTGTGCTCTTAACAAGTGTGAATGTCCTTAAGGTTAGTAAAGTCTAAGTTTGTTGACACATCTACATTTCCTCAATATCTTTTCCCTTTTGCAAATTCATCTTGTTTATATGCGAAGTACATGGTGCTTACCATTATTGGCGGCCCTTCTTGAAAAGTGATATTTCTCGTTCCCCATGAAATACAATATTAGCATTACTGTATCAGTAACACTGATACAGTAATTAATGTACGTGCGTTAAAACTGAAAGTACGGATGAAGAAAATAAAAAGGTGTTGGGTGAGGACATTAAAAAAGTTATTCATCTTTAACCATATCCAAGTTATATCCGCTAAATCATGCTAGCTAACGAAGAGATGCACTTTCTACTTCCAGAAACCAAACATATAATTGAAATCTACGAGCGATCTAGAAACTGGATCCAATCTCTTTTCTGATTAACTTTCTGCTTAGCAATATTAGAGACGTCACAATAGGATTAGTATGTATGTATGTATGTATGTATGTATGTATGTATGTGTTGGGGTGGAGAGGACTCCCGTAAGCCGTGGTGAAGGCAACCTTTCTAGGAGAAGCAAATCTCTGATTTAAAAAACCATAAAGCGAGAGACCAGTACCCGCATTAAGCTGGTCTGCAGTTTAACTTGTTGCTGGCTATCTTGCTCAACATTTTGAACCGAGAGAGAGACTTAGCTGTCGTACAAAGCTAAAACTCTGTAACATCATCTGTGTATAGATACTCCCTCGGGCATTTGTCTATAAAAATGGTCCTGTGGCAATGGAAGTCATTTTTGGGTTCATGGACTTTAAGTGTCTGAGGGAGTGGCACTCGTCTGACAAGACGTTGCAATCAGCATGTATGTATGTATGTATGTATGTATGTATAAAAGTGACCTTATCTGTCTCTCTGTGTGTGGAACAGTCTCTACCAAACTACTTTATCAATTTTTGGTTTACAGACTTGAAACTTGATAAATAGGGGATTCAGACCTCTGAAACAGGTTCAATTTGGTTTTTAGTTGGTAAAAATAGCTGTTAAGATGAGTCAAAATTGAAAAAAATTGAATTTGAAAGGTGTGAGTGCACCAAACCATTATCTTCTAAATATGCGCAAGTATACATTTATATGTTAAAGTCAGTTTATTTGATAAGCTTCGACATGCATGTCGTCTTAGCTGAGATGGTATCAAGTAACAGTAGAGAGCTAAATGATTTGATTTCTATTGTAGCTGATGGCACCCAAGTCATTTTTTTCTTTTTAAAATCGTGTTTAAGATCCCACAGTACCACATCACTGACGACCTCTTCTTCTCTAGCAATGTCTGGCATATCGTGTTCTTATTTCCTTATTGCTGAGCAGATCATGGGCAACCGACCATACAGACGGCTAATGGTTGGGTGGGTTTTCCACTTTAACTTCAACACTGACTGGAGCTTTTCTAGTGTAAAAACCAATTGTATTTATCAATCCAGTCGCTATTTCAAAATGGTTTTCACAAAGTCAACATGGTTCCCATTAGATGCCTTGCATGGTCGTAAATGTTTCGCAAAGAGCTAACTATCTTTGAATAGTCTTTCTTTATCAGTTGCAGCAACTTTGACACAATCTTCTTAGATTATTCGTAGACATTATGCAGACGACACCACAACCTATAGCAACACTGTAGGGGTCTGCCAGCGGCCACCTAATTACACCAGAAGATCACTACACACTTCAGCACATCCAAGTACACCTTAGTGTCGACTTTCAAACCGACTTCAAAGATTTAACGTAGCATGATGTAGCTCTAACTTGAAACCACACCAAAGACCATAACCCTGGGTGGAAACTTTGTTTTCATCACTGCAGACATGTCTCTGTTATTTGTAGCAATTCAGTGATGCATTTTAGAGTGTTGGCAATGGTCCTGTTGTCATAACTTAGATGAGTAGAGAGCATGTGTTGTACAGTGGCACATCTCCAATCTTGTTTGTTGAACATTGTGTCACTTTCAGACATGATAGAAGGATCCTATCGCTCTTGGGATTCGTACACAACTAGTCAACTAGTAGATAGTCTGTAACAACAAAAAAAAACAAACAAAAAAACAACTGGTTTTCATCAAACAGAAATTGAATGTCGTCTTTTTGGGGGCAAATATTTTATCATTCCACCGTGTATATAGTTATCCACAAACAGACTGTTTCACTGAATCACAGCTCTTCAGATTGTTTAGAGAGACTCTTGCACCAGGCTGGGATTGAACCTACTAGCATCTAGTTGACAGTCAACCATTTTAAACCTTCAGCGATCATTATCAAGTGACATGTTAATGCTTACATAAACAGTTACAATTATTGGAGAGGGTTCCGTTTGCGTTTGCAAAGAGGTTTGTATTATCATTAATGGTAATTGGTGATATCATTTACCACAGTGCTCAAGCCAAGAAAGGAGACTTATATAGTCATCTGCAGACAGATAGCTTCCAATTTTTCAGTGTGACTAGATAGGCAATTGTGGCAAGCTGGGATCAAACCGACAAACATCTAGTTATAGATATATAAGGGAGAATTGCGGATTTGCTCTATATGAGTGAGAATCTTGAAAGCCATGTTTAATTTCAGAAGAGTTTTGGATTCTGTACAAGTCCTGGAGATGAAGAATTTTCAGTGGGTAGCTGTTCTGTACAGGTCCTGGACTTTATAATTTTGCAAGAAAAAAGCAAAAGATCTTTCTTGCGTTGACATGGAAAAATTATGTGCAGGAATGCTAAAAGATCCAATATTTTTATGGCACAATTCTGGTTTCTGATTGGTTGCTAGCAAAACGTGGCTCCATTTGATTGGTCAGCTCCTATCGCCGGTGTCTATAAGTAGAACCTTCTAACTTTCTTTAATCGTACCCTTTTTATTTTCTTTTGAATTGTTAGGGTTAGTCTCCTTGCTGCTTCAGTTGCTTGGAGATTTGGTAGAAAGTACAAGTTAAGAATCCGTTCTCAACAATCAGCCCGATAAGTGGGGGGGGGGGCGACTGGCCTAGTACCTGTCGGATTGAGGTACGTTGCCTGGGTATCACCCGGGTGGTCCACCCTCCCAGGCCTTTCCACCCAGCTTACAGGTAGAGTAATTTTATTGCATGCTGTCTGAGGCGCACCAACTGGGGAATGCCAATGGGGATGCCCAGGTATTTTTGCTAGGCAAGAGTGCCCTCCTTTAGGGGAGCTTGCTTGACATTTTCACTTTGCCGCCCTTGTGTCACATAATGCTGAGGTGAGCAGCATTAAAATCTCTACCCTCAATATATTAAAAATATTGCAACATCCCTCCTATTTTATTATATAATGGGAAAGTCCTTTCAGTTCATGTTTAAGCCTGTTCAAAAATATATATATATATATGTTTATATATATATATATATATATATATATATATATATATATATATATAAATCTATATAATTATAAAACTCAAATGACCTTATAACGAGTGATGTAACCCACTTTCCGGTTTATGACATCTGGTTGCGCATGCAAGCATAAACATTAACCCAACGTAAACAAATAAACACAAATCGCTTCTTTTGCAGATTTTGACCGGCGCACTGAAATATTAACGTTATTATTTCGAAAATTATTATTTAACATGAGAAGAGTGGGGGTGTTTTCCAACTATTCTTTATTACAACTATACTGCCGCTATTTTCTTACAACTAAACAACTTTAACCCGTTGACAAACATAAGAACAATTGTAGTAAAGCCAAGACTACTACTACTACTACTACTACTACTCTCTATCTGACCGTTTTCCATTTCTTCCTTCCTTCCTTCTTTTTTATTTTTTGTTTACATTTCTAGATACAAAATAGTTGTGTGAGAACGGTGAATTTGTTGACACATTTACTAATCTGTTTTAACATTAGTTTTGTTTTATTTTATTTATTTAAGTTTTATTTTTTTCCTTCAGGTTTTATTAATTATTTTTTTTAGATTTTAAGTTTCTATAACTTGGTTGAAGGATTCCAATATGGGTTTTTCATTCTTATATTTCTCATCGGTAGGTTCATGTGCGTTTTTGCTGCTAAATGACTTTCGTCAGTGTTCGATTCGTAGGAAAATCATGTTTAATTTTCGATTTTTGAGCGATTATTCGGAAAAATAGGTAACTGTACACGAATAGGGAGGATTTTTTTTTCATGTTTGAGTGATCGGTCCGTGATTTTTCATTTTAAGATACTTTTGTAGAAATGTTTCTGTTATGTAAAAAAAAAAAATCTATTTTCTTTACATTACAAGTGTCATGCTCATACATGAATTCCATAGCTAATATAACATACTGACCCAACGGGTCACGGGTAGTCTAGTATATATATATATATATATATATATATATATATATATATATATATATATATATATATATATATAAATACAGTAAAACTCCTTTAATTTGAACTTCCTCTAAAGTTGAACTTCTCATTTGAACTTCCTCTCATTTGAACTGCCTCTCATTTGGACTTCTTCTAAACCTGGACTTTCTCTAAACTTGAACTGTCTCGTCATTGAAATTGTATTAGCATATTTGATGCGCAGTTGCACTAAAACTGTTTTCATGGTTCAGTCAGATATTGCACAGAAATTTTAATATTGGTACTATGTAATTAATGTAGATTAGCTATTGATAATTAATTTACACTAACTGTGAATTTTCTTTTTTTTTTCAGATTGCTATATTTAAAATAGTGTAAAACAACCCACCACAATGGCTTGCAACTCTGAAAGAAAACAAGTTACACTGACTTTACTCGAAGAACGTCAAATTATAGAAAAATTAGATGCTGGAGTTGAAAATAGCGTTATATTGAGAGATTATAAGATTGGAAGAAGTACACTGTTTTACGCTACATCAAAAAGAAAAAGGATGAAATATTGGGCTTGACCTTTACTCCTGAGCTGAAATGGAACACATATATTAAATCCATTGCCAAGGTCGCTGGAAAAATGGTGGGATCCTTCTACTGCTCCAATAGATATCTCACTCCTGATGCAATCCACTACTTATTTAAAAGGCAGGTATGGCCAACGATGGAGTACTGTTGCCACATCTGAGCAGGAGCTTCTAGATGCAGCTTATCCTGCATTGACAGAGTTCAAAATAGACTTCATAGCTTAGTGGGGATGCCCTTTTCTCTTCTCTTCAACTTTTTTTTTCCACAGAAGAGACGTTGTGAGCCTGTCTCTGCTTTATCGTTATTTTCATGGCAAGTGCTCAGCTGAACTTCAATCTATGCCCCACCTCTTGTCAAACTTTCACGAAAAACACTCATCTAGCCAAAACCGTTATCAATAATTTCTCACACTCTTTATCTGTGCCTAAACCTAAATGTAGATCCCATGAACAAAACTTCTTTCTTAGAACTGCATACCTGTGGAACTCTCTTCCAACTGCCTGCTTTCCAGCTGACTACAATCTGACTGTCTACAAGTTCAACGCAAATAAATAATCCAATTTACAAAATTCCCACTTATGTTTACTACGCTATAATCACATTGACTAATGTATACCCATTAACCCTTATCCTCGAGTAGCCTCCGGGCCTTAATAAGTAGTGATTCCTGTGTAAAAAAACAACCTTTATTTAACCTATGGGGTAGAGCATTCTTGTTTTGTTCATCATGTTCAGGTAGAAGTTCTAGGTGATACACAATTGTACTTTATTGTGTCACCTGTACTAAGACAACCTCCACAAGAGTGCAACTTGCAACTGAATTTTATTAAGTGCATTATCTACTATGCCACGGGTCCTTGGGGTAAACCGTTCTGTTCAAAATTCCGTGCAAATTCCTGACTTCGACAAGATATATCTGGAGAAGGTCGGAGATTAGATCGAAACGTGAAAATAACACTCAAGATGAGAGAAAAAAAAATAGTCTAAATAATCCAAATAATACGAATTGTCAAAAATTCCGAAACATAAGAAAGAGGACGGTTCAATAGCACTAAACTTGATGACGGCCGTGTTGCAGTTATCAGGGAATTAATTCGTAAAATAAAGACGACAGTATTGCAGTTAAACAGCTGGAGGGTTGAAGTTTGATCCATTGGTGGTTTCTAAACAAATATTTCCTAATTACGTTTTTCTGTAAAGAGATTGATTTTTAGACGCTATTAAAACGTTTGTGTTGATTGTCATGGTCCAGTGGTCAGAGGAGAGGGATAAAAGGATATTAACAAAAGGATAGACTCATATGTTTTATGGCAGTTTTCAGTCGAGTGAGCATCTGGGTTATAGAATAATAAAAAAATGCTTACATCATGTTTGATATATAATTTTGATTGTCACCATAGATTAACTTCGGTGGTCATGCGTTTATAAGATAAATATATTCCACAGTGCATTATTTTTAGAGGCGGCGAACTTTAAATTGACAACTCTATTTTCTTTAATCGTAGATTTAGCAACTATCGGTTATTTTGAGTTTAGCTTGGTTCGGCAATTCATCATCTGGTTTAGCAGAGTAGAGCCACATGCCACACAGCATGCGATATGATCAATTTACTTAGAGAAACATTTGATAAATGACTAAGTTCATAAAATGAACCTGACAACTGGCCATCTCATTCATGCAATTTAATCCCTTTAGATCATTTTCTTCAGGGATACGCAAAGTCCCCTGTCTACGCCGATAAACCAGACACGATAAACCACTTGAAAGACAGCATTCAACTTGTTATTGCCGAAATCCAGCGTAATTTAATATGTTGAGTTGTGAAAATTGGATCTCTATGTTATACCATGTGCATGCAAACCTCAGGGACCATATGCCTTAAATTGTGTTTAAATTATAAATGGTGACAATTAATCTTTGGAATAAACGACATATTTATCTAATAAAAATATTTTTCTGTGATTTATTTCAATTCAAAGATCACTGCCTCTTAGAAAAATGTCCTTTATAAAACTCGTTTTTTGTATATCTATAATATAAATGGCAGTTGTCTGTGTCTAAGAGTTATAAAAAGAATTATTCATTCTGGCACAAATTTCGTCAGAAAAGAGTGGGGTCGATTTTTCAGTCAGATTAATCAAAGGGAATTAACTGATTTTTTTTATTAAGGAGTTAATTCCCTTATGCCAACTCATTACTCGAGGAATCTATAAAAATAAATTGTTTGTGTGTGTATTCAGATTTGATGACGGAGTAGAAAGAAGGCTTTGGGAGGGGGGTAAACCCGGGGTGGAGGAAAGAGAAAAGAGATAAAGACATAGAAGTTTTAATAGAAATATGTTACTCTTTTGTCTTGGGAAATGCCGGGTAGCCCTGCTAGTCCTAATATAGGTCGGAAGATGGGGAGTGAAGAAAGATGGTACATCCAAGGCAGTGTACTCTGGCCAACAAAAATGGCCTGAATAGCCATATCAGTATTCCCTGGTAAGGGGCGCCTCACATGATTGTCAATAAATCAGCCACTTTCTGAAAGAGAGAAGGCAAATCTTGAAAGGGTGCACCTCTTAGGACTTAACAGAAACATACCTGACCCCAACAAAGAAAACCCACTCCTGAACTTCCCTCTCTTTTTTTCTGTCATGCTTAGATCCCACTCCAACTTAGAGACTGACCTGCTATTATTTAGAAAGCGTTTACTAACCAAGTTTTGTTGTTTCTTGTTTATTCCCCATTCCCTCGCCAATGAAATTTTATTACTGTAAATAATTCAATAAAACTTTTTCTATTTGGGTTTATCTTAAGTAGGACAGCCTCTGGAGTGAATGTGGTATTGTGGTAACTGAAATATTTTTAACTAAGAGCAGGGTAGACAATTTTAAGTATTTGTGACCAAGGATAACCAACGACACCTATTATTCCTACAGTTTTGAATGGCCTTGTGCCTAATTTGTTCATTATGCATTTTAAATTTTGTGCAAATAAATATTTTAAAGTGCAGTATCTGTTCCGATACTACACTTTATCTGTTTTGTCTTCGGTCAATGAAAGCGCTGTGGCACAATGATAAGAACTGGAACTTCCCACATTTAAAAATTATATGTGTGACGTTTCCTGGACTTGTGGCGAGACGAGTAAAATTGAAAAGATTTTATTAAAAATATTGTGTATTCAATTTAATTTGATCTTAACTGAGTTTGACAGATGTTTATAAAATCCTGGCCATATCAAAGCAATGGAAGCTAGTAGGTGCATCAGAAAAGACAATAGGTGGAAATTTCCTTGGCTGATATCAGGATTTGTAAATCTAAAAACAATACTTCTCTGTAACCTGTTGTTTGTATTCATGTCTCTCTCTCTCTCTTTCTTTCTCATTTTTCATCACTGCGAAAGAAAATTTGTCTTGCAGTTGAAATTAAAATTTAATTCAAAATGATTGTGTGAGAGTCACTTCAGCTGATTTTCGAGTTTCATAGGTTTCTTATGGTGTGTTCATTCCTTTTAGACATACATACAAATTTCAGTTGATGGTCTAAACCCAGATCATTAATTCTCTGGAGAAAATTAATGATGCCTACAACTTGAAAAGAGAAGAAAGGCTTCGTCAGTACAATCGGGTATAACTCTTTAATTGAATGAGATGTGCTTATCGTTTACCTGCAGGGAGCTGGTGGTGTTGTGCCAAGGATATAAGAGCCTTTCAAGAAACGTCACACCAATCAGAATGATGAAAATTGTTGTTCTGTCCATAAGGATAAAACTCATCAACTGAGACACACATCACTCTTTTCTTATCCAAAAACATAAGATGGCAATACACATATAGACGAGATCACCCCTTTTTGGACAGCTAGATTTTCCCTCATATTAAAAAGACTAACTTTGTATCTAACTCTGTCTTTGTGGGAAGAAAAATAAATAGGCACAGATGAGGGTTTGTTAGACTGACACTATCTAAAGAAATGGCAAAAACACTAGAGGATGACCTCCAATCTGTAGTGGAATGAGGACAAAAATGGATGGTCACATTCAATGCTGCCAAGACTAAACTAGTTTCCTTTAATAATTACAAGAAACCTTCTCTACCACCAATAGCAATGGCCAATAACTCTTTATCTGAAAGTACATCTTTTAAACTCCTCGGCCTAACGTTCACAGGAAACATGAGTTGGATTAATTTCATTGAAAACATTGCCAGGATCGTAGGTTCTCTCTACTGTGCTAAAAAGCTACCAACACCCGAAAGTATCCTGTACCTCTATAAGGCTACTATTCGGCCATGTATGGAGTATTGTTGTCATATTTGGGCTGGTGCATCTGCTATTAGTCTCTCACTCCTAGACAAGGTTCAAAAGAGAGTCACCAACCTGATAGGTCCTGAACTGTCACCTAAGCTTCAGCCTCTGTCCCATCGACGAAATGTTGCATCCCTCTGTCTGTTCTACAAATACTTTAACGGTGAATGCTCAGACAAACTGCAAGCACTTGTACCCCCTCGACGTAAATACCCTCGACAAACCTGACACGCAGCTAAATCCCACCCCTTCACAGTAGAGATCCCTAGATGTAAGAGAGCCTTCTACTCCAGTAGTTTCTTCCCCAGAACCGCTAGACTTTGGAATTCCCTTCCAGGTTCCTGCTTCCACAACTGTACTGACATGCAGAAGTTCAAGTGTAACGTGAACCGACATCTTGCTGCCCAACTCCCTACATAGTACCCCTGTAGCTTATGTCCCTGATAGTAGCCCCCTACATCAAAGTGGCAATGTGCCTTGTTTGGGGTGAAAATGTAATTAAAAAAAACAAATTGTAATGAGATGTTCTTCAATCTACATTAAATCGTCGAATCGAAAAACTTTTCTGTAAAGCATAAAATGTGGGCAAATCACTTATTTAACGTTAAAACAAAAAGTCCTGTTTCGTAAGCGAAACATTATTGTATCAATTCTAGGTTTTCGCCTGACACCGGTCCTAGTAGACTCTAATCACCTACGCTTCTGTTCTGTCTTTTTCTAATGTTAAAGTCTACAATTTTGTTTTTAATGTTATAAACTTTGATAAATTAAATCAAATAGTTGAAACAGAAGTTTTTGTGTAAAAAGAAAAAAGTAGTTGCAGCTTTCTTTTCTTACAATTCCTCGTTGTTTGATAAAAATTACAATTCTTCGGCAATTTGCATCGCATTATCCGCTTTTTTTATGTGGTGAAGTTTATATTTTTATAAAGTACTAACCTTCAATATCTCTTAATTTGAGCTTAATCAGATTATAGTTTACAAATTACCATTATTTAAGTAAAGCTACCGTTGCAAAGTTTTAAAACAATAGAAAAATCTGAAGTTTGTGTGTTGATACAGCATTGGTTTCTGATGGGAAAAATACTATTCAAGTAAAGAAATGGCTTGATATGTATTATTTGATCTCAGCTCCATCGGAAATAATGGTTAAAAGGTGATACACTGATTTTATCCATTGACAATTTGTTCTTAACTGTTTCCACGCATCAGAAAGAAGTTTTAGTATTAATATATGGATGAAACATGGACCTATCATTTCACTCTGAAGTCAAATAGTCAGTTCACATATTTACCTGTTTAAAACTGATATATTTGCTTTTCATTATTTTATATATATATTCCTGTATATATACTCTTCGTCAACTTTTTTTTATTCAACTTATCATCATGATTGGGGAAAAAAAAGAAAAAATATATAAAATTCTGACGAAGCAGTATAACTCCGAAATATAATAATTTAAACAAGTAAATACTTGTTTATTTTCATAATATTGCGTTGTAATGCAGCTCTCAAAAGTATTTCGTACGTATTTCAATTTAAAATTCAAATTCAATCAACGCTTCTGACATGGAAAACACTACCCTGAATTTCAAATCTCGTTGCCAAACGCATTCTTTCAGCATTTCAAAAACAGCACTGCAGATAACAGCATGTGGACTCTTCATTAACTTTTTTTCTTCAACTTTACATCATGGCGGGGGGAAAAAAAGGAAAACATAACATTTTGACGAAGGAGTCATAAATATATTAATATTGCGTTGTAATTCGGCTTTCAAACGTATTTCATACGTATTTCAATTTAAAATGCCAATTCAATTAACTACTACCCTGAATATATTTACTTTATCAGTATTGCAAAAATAAAAATAGTAATATAAATAGGTAACATTTATATGCGATATAACTTGTTTGCTCATAGGGTGTTTGGCCTAATGCTAGAACATCGGACTTCCGTCATTGCGGGTTTCGAATAAATCTTGCTGAATCTAGCCATACTGATGAGTCATAGAGAGTGGAACATGTACTTATGGATATATGGAATATTATTTTATTCATACACACATATTCTGTCATACAAGTGCAGTCATATCCCAAAACCATGCAATATTTCGGTATTATCATGATCGGTTACAAAATAATACTAATCTTTTCCTAAACAGGCGATCCGATGTAATAAATCATTGAAATCAATCCTCACCCACCTTCATCACCATAGCGACCTTTGTAGACGTGTCATAATATTTTGATTTAGATAACTGAACATTTTGTATTGAAAAGTAAAGGAAAAAAACAGAAAAATTAGAAATGTCGTTTTAACTTTTAGGCAAGACAAAGACTTCTTTGCTGCATGCCATTGACCATTTTTGTAAACATTTGGTAAACAGAAATAGTGTCGAGAAGAGTATTCAAAATGATATATTTAGGTATACTAGACATTTTATCCAGTTAAAAACGAGAAAAAGTTATAGCCCGTTGACTTAAAATAAGTGGTTTATACTACTAGATGGTTGAGTATGGTTAACTTTGTGTTCATTTTTTAATTAAATGCGTCATTAATCTGTGCAACGAACAGATACTATTATATTTAGTTCACTGCACTTGGTCATAATAAATATCCATAGCTAAATCAGGCCAGTAGTTTCCGAAAAAAATTTCGAGTAAATATGGTATTGTGGTGACTAATCTATATTAATCCTTATTAATCACTATTAATCCCTAACAGTGCATCGAACAGGTGCCATAATACTTAATTTGCTGCACCTTATTATAACAAAGGTCCATAGAAAATTTCAGCCGATCGGCCCCGTAATTTTCAATAAAAAGTGAAATGAATACTCAGACGAATATATATATATATATATATATATATATATATATATATATATATATATATATATATATATATATAATGTAAATTGTTTACTTGAAATTAAATAGAAGCATATATACAAACATGGAAACCCGACATTGCCCAGGATTGAATGAGGATCAATAAGTGTTCCACACTTCTGGTACTTTTATTATCACTGATATCATAAATCATTCGTTAATCAAATAGTAATCTGTAGTTCACCGGGAAGAAATTTCACATTTCTCTCCATAATGACTTAGTTTACAATACATTGTAGTCTGTATTGGACTGTAGAAAAAAATACTGTTGATTTTATAAAATTATATTTATATATTAGCTGTACCCTGCCACGCGTTGCTGTGGCTCAATTTGGTGTAATGGAAAAAATCTAAAAAAAAAAAAAAAGAAAAACGAGAGAGAAAAAGCATGTTTCGTATATTCTTAGTACAGCAATCGTGAATAATCTGCTCCGAAAATTGAAAAAAAAAAGGGCGAAAAAAAAAAAATGGTATTCTTGCAGAATTTGACCTAGATCCTCAGGAGTTTCCGTCAGTCATGGATTGGGCTCGATCAGCAATCACGGATTAAGCCGAGTGTTGCTAAAATGTTGAAACGCTAAATCGAGTTTTTTGTTGTTTTTGTATGCATTCATTAATTAGTATTTGAGTGAAGGGAGAGTTGTATTACTATACACGTAGATTCGAAAAAGTTGTCAAAAAACAAATATATAACAAATAAATGTTATCAAAGGCAAAGTTACTTTTCTACCTAACTGGATAATGTTTTAATGTTTTTATTTAATGTAACATGTGTATTCAGCTCGAAAAACATAGTGTTTATCGATGTATTTGAAGGAGACAAATGGCGGCGGACTCTCTGTTGAATACGTTAAGTTTGGGAAAATAAGTTAAAATCAAAAAAACTATACAAAATACTGTCCGGTACCCACGTAATATATGTTACCGTGACATAGGCTGACATATATTCGGTGGGTTTCTAACAGTACTTTGTACATATTTTTTTTAGCTTTAACTTATTTTCACACACTTAATGTAATCAACAGAGAGTCCGCCGCCATTTGTATTTTTCAAATACACCGATAAACACTGTATGTTTTCGAGCCGAATAAACATCTTTCCATCCTCCTTGACCCTTCACAACTATTTTATGTGGTATCAACCGAGACTGATGCATTTATAAAATTTATTTTATTTTTAAAAAATTTGTTTATTATTATTATTATTATTATTATTAGTAGTAGTAGTAGTAGTAGCAGTTTTCACACAAGTCATTGTCACTAATAACAACTGATATAGTTTAATGGAATCTGAGTGACAACAAATCTCTCCTGATGTTCAACATTTATTTCCTTATAAAATAACCGTTGCAAATTGATTTACATTATCGCAACAGCTGTTTACCATTAGTTTCTCGCTATTACTAATTGTTGGTCTTCTCAAGAATTTGAATGGCGATAAGCCTCCCAAGATTCAAGTGCACTCCGCTCTCTTCCAGTGGAAGTCTGTTTGGTGCTTTCCCGCCTAGTAGTGTTGGTGAAACAACAACAACAGCTATAAAGATAAGGTTAATAGTCCGCAAAAAGAATGAATGTACATACGACATATCAACACTTGTTCCATACGACTGCATATAACGTCTTTTATTTAGGTGTGTGTATATTCAGTCTAGTTCATGTATGTATGTTATACGGACTGTATCGTCTAATATGCGTTTACAGGTCTTGTTTTCATCAGTTATGGACTGATCGATATGTATATGTTTTTTATTATCATATTTTTTATGCGAGACGAAGTTCATGTAAGGCTTTTGTATCTTTTGAGGAGTAATTATTTGAAAAAAAAAATAAATAACAAAAAACAGAATTTTGAAATTTGTGACCAACGTGTTGGATTAAAGTTTAGAAATGTAGAAGAGATTAATAAACTATTTTACTGTTTTGAGGATAATTAATGAAATCCTATTGATGAGTTCATATTAGAAAATGTCGGTGTTCCATAGTATGGACAGGTTCGTAGAAAGTAAGTGTTTTTTTCCGCCCAGGATGAGCCTGGAATGGCTGGTTGGGGTTCAGTATTCATCAGGTACGGACGGGCGCTCGGATCGGACAGACACTGAGAAAGGTGTCAGTGTATTAGAGGTAGGGACGACATGGAGAACGGAGTCGTGGTGATGAGGTGGACTTCTACGGCGTGGAGACCGGAGCCACGGTAGTGGTGGTGAACTTCTACGGCGTGGAGACCGGAGCCACGGTAGTGGTGGTGGACTTCTACGGCGTGGAGACCGGAGCCACGGTAGTGGTGGTGGACTTCTACGGCGTGGAGACCGGAGCCACGGTAGTGGTGGTGGACTTCTACGGCATGGAGACCGGAGCCACAGTAGTGGTGGTGGACTGGACTGCTACAGTGAAGAGACTGGAGTCACAGTAATTGCGCGAGCGTCGAACGGTTAGGGAACTGTGAGCAAGTGCAGAGCTTTGCAGAAACCAAGCTGTTTATTTATTTGCTCCCCCACCGAGCAAATTAGGCACAAGGCCGATTTTTAATGTGAGGAGTGAAGGGGAAATGGGGACCAACTCCCCGGGGAGGAGGGGAGCTGGATAGTGACAATTGGTATGAAGGGTTGCCCCTACATTGACCAAGGTCTTATATGTGGGGTCGCCCCCACATATGGTCTTTGCTTGCAGTATCTGCCGGAACAGATGGTAATTATTTGCTCCCCCACCGAGCAAATTAGGCACAAGGCCAATTTTTAATGTGAGGAGTGAAGGGAGGGGGAAGGGGAAAAGGGGACCAGCTCCCGAGAGGTGGGAAATGGGAGCCGGTCAAAGGTCAGGCATGCGGGGTCTCCCCCACATCTGGTCTTAGCTTGCAGCATCTGCCGGAACAGATGGTATTTATTTGCTCCCCCACCGAGCAAATTAGGCACAAGGCCGATTTTTAATGTGAGGAGTGAAGGGAGGGGGAAGGGAAAAAGGGGACCAGCTCCCGAGAGGTGGGAAATGGGAGCTGGTTAATGGTCAGGCATGTGGGGTTGCCCCTACACCTGGTCTGTGCTAGTCATAGCTAGTCATAGCTTGCAGCATCTGCCGGAACAGATGGTATTTATTTGCTCCCCCACCGAGCAAATTAGGCACAAGGCCAATTTTTAATGTGAGGAGTGAAGGGAGGGGGAAGGGAAAAAGGGGACCAGCTCCCGAGAGGTGGGAAATGGGAGCTGGTTAAAGGTCAGGAATGTGGGGTTGCCCCCACATCTGGTCTTTGCTTGCAGTATCTGTCGGAACAGATGGTATTTATTTGCTCCCCCACTGAGCAAATTAGGCACAAGGCCGTTTTTAATGTGAGGTAAAAACCAGCTCCCCTAAAAGGGGTCACTCTGGTTACCAAAAATAATAATTGTCCCAGTATAGAGGGTTTCCCCTCCATTGACTGGTACAAATTATCTCAAGTGCAGTATCTGCCGGAACAGATGGTATTTATTTGCTCCCCCACCGAGCAAATTAGGCACAAGGCCGATTTTTAATGTGAGGAGTGAAGGGGAAATGGGGACCAACTCCCCGGGGAGTAGGGGAGCTGGACAGTGACAATTGGTATGAAGGGTTGCCCCCACATTGACCAAGGTCCTACATGTGGGGCTGCCCCCACATATGGTCCTTGCTTGCAGTATCTGCCGGAACAGATGGTATTTATTTGCTCCCCCACTGAGCAAATTAGGCACAAGGCCGTTTTTAATGTGAGGTAAAAACCAGCTCCCCTAAAAGGGGTCACTCTGGTTACCAAAAATAATAATTGTCCCAGTATAGAGGGTTTCCCCTCCATTGACTGGTACAAATTATCTTAAGTGCAGTATCTGCCGGAACAGATACTACACTTTCATCCCGGCCCGAAGGCCAAGAATCCCGAGCTTTGCCGAGACCAAGCTGTTTATTTATTTGCTTCCCCACTAAGCAAATTAGGCAGGAGGCCGTTTTTTAATGTGGAGATAGGGGAAGGGGGAGGGAAATGGGGATCCAGCTCCCGAGAGGAGGGAAGTGGGAGCTGGATTAGAAACTGTTGGTATGAAGGGTTGCCCCTTCAGTGACCAAGGTCAGATATGTGGGGTTACCCCCACATATGGTCTTTGCTTGCAGTATCTGCTGGAACAGATACTACACTTTCATCCCGGCCCAAAGGCCAAGAATCCCGAGCTTTGCCGAGACCAAGCTGTTTATTTATTTGCTCCGCCACCGAGCAAATTAGGCACAAGGCCGATTTTTAATGTGAGGAGTGAAGGGGAAATGGGGACCAACTCCCCGGGGAGGAGGGGAGCTGGATAGTGACAATTGGTATGAAGGGTTGCCCCTACATTAACCAAGGTCTTATATGTGGGGTCGCCCCCACATATGGTCTTTGCTTGCAGTATCTGCCGGAACAGATACTACACTTTCATCCCGGCCCGAAGGCCAAGAATCCCGAGCTTTGCCGAGATTATATATTTTATTGCTTAGTAAAAAATTTTGAGAATACAATTAACAAAAAATTTTTAAACAACAAAATTAGGCACAAGGCCCTACAAGAAGTTTGGGAGGGGAAGGGTTCAGGGTCTTTGTGACTAAAGTGATTAAAAAAGTAATAAATGTAGACTTTGGAGTCTTACTCTTGACTGGCAACATTTACCAAAATACCTCATTCACTCTATGGATCTTAAACTAACTAATAAATCCCCAGCGTTTAAGAATGAAAGCCATATTTACAATTAATAAACAGTTGTCTGTGTGTTTGTGTATGCATTTTTTTTTTTTTTTTTTTAATTAAGTTGGTGTGTGTGTGCATGTGTGAAAAAATAAAGTTCAATTTCATTAGAAATAAAAAAGTTTTTGAATTAAGAGAAAGATTGTTCGTGGAGTGGGGAAAACTAATCAAAAGTGTTCATATCAAAAACAAAAAATAAATCCTACTGGGTTGTTAGTGAGGCCCCCCCCCCTGTACTAATCTAGGTGACTAAACCCCCCACTGTTTTCCGGGGAACTGAAAACAAGCAGGGAGATCTCTAATGGGGATTGGGGAAAATACCTTAATGGAAGTGGGAGAAAACAAAGCAACAGGTGGAGGGGGGTTGGAAGGTGACCTCTGAGTAGGGGAGTGACCGGGGATGTTGAAAAAGCAAGGATGTGGCACAAAGGGGATGGGCAGACTCAGAGGTTCTCTAGTACCAAAAAATAAAATCAGGAACAGGATCTCATTTATACCACCAGTCAAGAGTCTTCTTAAGTTTTTCTTAGCTAGAACCTAAGCGGGATGGGTTCCGAAGGCCCCAGCACCGCCTGTGCCATGCTTAAGGAGGGAACACGTACTGAAACTTGACTCCTCGACGGATGCACAAACTAGTGCTGTGCACCCACCTCTTGTCAAATTCCGCTCTAGGCAACCTCCTCCAATCGCATCTGATCTTTACTTTAAGCAGATGTTTAAAGTAAACGATCAGATCCCGATCCGGAATAGATGTCCCTTCGCGGACCAACGTGATCCAAATCACCATGCGCGCTACTGCCAGGATCGCCAGGATAACCATTCTTTCCTCCCTGGGGAACGGCGGCTCCATGTTGTACACAAAAAACCCTTCGTCGAGATCGAGCGGACATTCGGCACTGATGCGAGCCGTTACCCCCTCAACGTACTCCAATAAGGGCTGGATCTGGCTGCAACTAAAAAACGCGTGCCCGATCGTTTCGGGCTCGCGTTTGTCACAGCGCGGACAAAAGCCACTTGTATTTTCTTTATACCGGCGGAGTTCGTCGAGAAGGGGCAGCGCGTTACGGACCAGTCGCCAGGTAAGGGAAAATTCCGAGTTGTTCAGAATCTCCCGTCGCCCAACTCCAATGAGAGCGGACAACCTCCATCGACCATCCCATCCGCCTACAAAGTGGATCCTTCGCGGTCCCCTCCACTAGCTCCCGATATAGTTTCTTTCTTGGCTGATCGAGGACATTAGTCCCCGGCAAAGCTCTAAGAGCGGTCTGGCATTCGGAGAAGAACTTAGACTCCCCCCTCGGCCTACGACGACCTTCTACCGAGGGGTTGGATTTGAGATTGGGAAACGAGTTATCAACCACAGGGACCCAAGGAGCGTCTTCTTCAAGCGAACGACCAGGAAAGCCAATCTCTCGGCATTTCTATGACACAAGAGACTGGGCTGACCAAGGCCTCCCTTGCTCGGCCTCTGGACACAGACCTCTCTGCAGACATAATGCTTACCATCCTTCCACAATAGTGAATCGAGGCGCCCTTGTAAGCGGGTTAGTCGTTCTGCAGGGAGAGGAAGTACAGACAATTGGTAAAGGATGAGCGGAAAGACGTATGTAGCACACGCCTCCGCCCGACCCTTCAAGGACAATTTCCTTCCAATCCAAGTCTTCACCGATGATTTGACCTTGCCATATACTTCCGACCAATTCTTTTCCAGCTGAAGTCCCGGTCCAAACCAGATACCGAGAATATGGACCGGTCCATCGGTCCAGCTGAAAATACCTGGAAGCGAGTATACCCCGGTCCAGGCCCCCAACCGCAGGCCGACAGACTTGCTGCGGTTGAACATGGCCCCTGTGACTTCTTCGTATCGAGCAAGCGCCTCGACCACCGCTTGAACGTCCGTGTGGCAAGACACGAACACGGTGACGTCATCAGCGAACGCGGAAACCCTGGCTCGTGTGCCTCCAGGGAGGGCTATTCCGCGCAGGACTGGTGTAGCCGCCTCATCCCTTAACTTGCGAAGGAGGGGTTCCAACGCCAGGATGTACAACAGAGGCGACAGCGGACAGCCCTGACGCACCGACCGAGAGACAGTGAATGGCTCCGACAGCTTACCGTTGATTTGCACCGCTACCGTTGGCCTATCATACAGGACAAAGATCCACTTGCGGAAGTCCGGATTAAATCCAGCGGCCTCTAACACAGCTCCCAGGAACCGATGGTTGACCCTATCGAATGCCTTGGACTGATCTAAACTGATCAGCGCGGCTTTGGCGTCGTCTTCTGTCCCCTCTATGATCTAGCGTATCAAATGCAAATTGTCTTGAATCGATCTCCCCTTCACAGCATAAGTCTGGTCCGGTTCGATCAAGTCAGTGATGACAACCTGCAAACGATTCGCAAGAATCTTTGCCAAAATCTTTAACTCTGTGTTTAGCAGAGTCAAGGGCCTAAAATCGTCGAAATTATCCACCCCACCATGCCGTTGACCTTTCCTCAGCAATGTGATCACTCCCTTGGTCACCTGTCCAGGGATGGAACCCTGGGCAAACCAATGGTTGAACATATCCTTCAGAATAGGGACCAACATGGGCGACAGCCTCAAGTAGAACTCGTAGGGTAAACCATCAAGCCCCGGGGATTTGTTGTAGCCGACCTGCTTCAACGCAGTAATGACCTCATGTTCAGTAACAAGACCATCACAGCTAGCCGCCCGAGCCGCCGTGAGGTGGGGCGAGTCAGCCAAATAGCTGCCAAACTCATCAACCCTGAGTCCGGGTAGTTGGGTGAAGCGCTCCGATAGATGCACCCGAAACCCCTCGCAGATCTCCCGAGTCGAAGCTAGGGCGTATCCTTCCAGGTTATTTACTTTACGAATTTACCCGTCCGAACCGTGCCTTAAAGCAGCCTTACGCTCAACAGCGTCAACATTCACAGCCTCGTTGGAAACTTTCATTAATCTGGCCCTAACTACTTGACCTTCATACCGCTCGCTAGCCAAGCGGCTGAGGTCTTGTCTAGCTAGTGCTGCCTCTAGGGGATTCCCCCTCTCCACCGCCCGGGTCAGCTAATCCTCTAAGCGCTTCTTTGCCTTAGCCTTATCTAACGCGAGGCATTGGCTGTATTGGACAGAGAAGCGCCTAATTTTGGCCTTAAGACTAACCCACCACTTACTCCCTGTAACCGCCCCCACTAAAGCCCGCTGAATTAATTCTGTAACCTTCAACCGGTAGTCCTCCAACTCCAACAAGGTGCTGTTGAACTTCCAGTATCCGGCTAGTTTAGGCCTAGCACTTAAGTTCAAACGGGCCATAACAAGTTTATGGTCCGAGTGTCCTAACAAGTGGAACGTGGGGCAAGATAGAAAGTCTACGTCGCCTCTTCTAACTAACATCCGATCCAAGTAAGTACTCAGATGGGAAGGCGTTCCAGGATGCCACGTCCACATCTCCCGCCCCGGATGATCCAGACGGAATCTGTCGACGAGATCGCACGAGGCCATCAGGTCGAACAGAGTGCTGTCACACCGCACCGGCCCACTAGTCCCCCCGACCTTATCTATTTTGGGATCAAGGATTGCATTCCAATCACCCATTAGCACTAACCGTTCCGGATCCACTAAGAAGCCCTCCAACCGTCGAAAAAAGGATGCCCTCTCTACAGCAGAATTGGGAGCATAAACAGCGACAATCCGAAACACACTACTATTAACGGCAACATCAACAACAACTAGCCGCCCGTCCTCGCCTGCATGAAGAACATTCACCGACGCTGACAGGGTGCGACTCACTAGCAAGGAGATTCCACGACTATTAGTATTGCCATATGCTGAGTAAACATCGTAATCGTTCACCAGCACCTGACAATCCTCGTCACAAGTAAAGTGGGTCTCCTGGATAGCGGCAATATCTACCTTAAGGGACACCAAGTCTCTCACAATGCGCGAGGCCTTGCTTCGACACCTGATGCTCCTCACATACAATGTAGCCAAGTTCAAAGCCATGCTCACTTACCTTATTCAGTGTCACAGACGGGTCTGAAATCCTTGGCAGTTAGGACGTGGCAGGTCTGGCCGAGGCTGCCGGTAAGTAAATCTGCTGAGGGTACTCCGTCCTCGGCCACACCTCCCACGTCCAGGAGGAAGGTTAGTTTGAGTGCCCTGTAGAATGAGGGGTGTATATACACAGGGACTCTGCCCTCACACTTAAATAAAAAAATTTTCAGTGAAGGATGGTCCCTGTCCACCAGCTGCTGGCCCGGGATCACATCCTTCGCTGCTTTTATCATGGCCCAGAGGGCTTGTGTCCTAGCGTCCTTGTTGCTGCCGAGCGGTGAAAAATATCGCCGTAATATTCAGGGGACTGCTAGTCACCGGGAGCGGGCCGGAAGTTGTTTCTAAACAACAGTTAATATTAATTCTCGGATGTGTTCTTTACAAACAGTCGATGCTAAAGGAGTTCGTTGTTTGTATTTCACGAAGTTTTTCCAGGAAATTAAAGTTTGTTGATTTGTTTTTGTTGTAGAAAAGATGTCTTTTTTAAATTTCTTTTCTAAAACGGGGCTCTGGAATCACGTGACGGCTGCTGATATTACTTGCTACTGCTGATTTCGGCGGAGGCTGTCAGTGGCTGGTCGTCTGTTGTGCTGTTGTTGTTGTTGTTGTTGTTGTTACCGGCCAAGCCGCGACACTATTATAACGGTAATAAAAGAAACTATTATAACAGTAATAAAAATAAACTATTATAACGGTAATAAAAGAAACTATTATAACAGTAATAAAAATAAACTATTATAACGGTAATAAAAAGAAACTATTATAACGGTAATAAAAGAAACTATTATAACAGTAATAAAAAGAAACTATTATAACGGTAATAAAATAAAACTATTATAACGGTAATAAAAAATAAACTATTATAACAGCAATAAAAAGAAACTATTATAACGGTAAAAAAATAAACTATTATAACAGTAATAAAAATAAACTATTATAACGGTAATAAAAAGAAATTATTATAACGGTAAAAAAGAAACTATTATAACAGTAATAAAAAGAAACTATTATAACGGTAATAAAAAATAAACTATAATAACAGTAATAAAAAGAAACTATTATAACGGTAATAAAAAGAAACAATTATAACGGAAATAAAAGAAACTATTATAACGGTAATAAAAGAAACTATTATAACAGTAATAAAAAGAAACTATTATAACGGTAATAAAAAGAAACTATTATAACAGTAATAAAAAATAAACTATTATAGCTGTAATAAAAAGAAACTATTATAACGGTAATAAAAAGAAACTATTATAACGGTAATAAAAAGAAACTATTATAACGGTAATAAAAAGAAAGTATTATAACGGTAATAAAAGAAACTATTATAGCAGTAATAAAAATAAACTATTATAACGGTAATAAAAAGAAACTATTATAACAGTAATAAAAAATAAACTATTATAACGGTAATAAAAGAAACTATTATAACAGTAAAAAAATAAAGTATTATAACGGTAATAAAAGAAACAATTATAACAGTAATTAAAAATAAACTATTATAACTGTAATAAAAAGAAACTATTATAACGGTAATAAAAAGAAACTATTATAACGGTAATAAAAAGAAACTATTATAACGGTAATAAAAAGAAACTATTATAACGGTAATAAAAGAAACTATTATAACAGTAATAAAAATAAACTATTATAACGGTAATAAAAATAAACTATTATAACAGTAATAAAAAATAAACTATTATAACGGTAATAAAAGAAACTATTATAACAGTAAAAAAAATAAAGTATTATAACGGTAATAAAAGAAACTATTATAACAGTAATAAAAAATAAACTATTATAACAGTAATAAAAAGAAACTATTATAACGGTAATAAAAAATAAACTATTATAACAGTAATAAAAAGAAACTATTATAACAGTAATAAAAAGAAACTATTATAACAGTAATAAAAAGAAACTATTATAACGGTAATAAAAAGAAACTATTATAACGGTAATAAAAAGAAACTATTATAACAGTAATAAAAATAAACTATTATAACAGTAATAAAAAGAAACTATTATAACAGTAATAAAAAGAAACTATTATAACGGTAATAAAAAGAAACTATTATAACGGTAATAAAAGAAACTATTATAACAGTAATAAAAAATAAACTATTATAACAGTAATAAAAAGAAACTATTATAACGGTAATAAAAAATAAACTATTATAACAGTAATAAAAAGAAACTATTATAACAGTAATAAAAAGAAACTATTATAACGGTAATAAAAAGAAACTATTATAACGGTAATAAAAAGAAACTATTATAACGGTAATAAAAAGAAACTATTATAACAGTAATAAAAATAAACTATTATAACAGTAATAAAAAGAAACTATTATAACAGTAATAAAAATAAACTATTATAACGGTAATAAAAAGAAACTATTATAACAGTATTAAAAAATAAACTATTATAACGGTAATAAAAGAAACTATAATAACAGTAATAAAAATAAACTATTATAACGGTAATAAAAGAAACTATTATAACAGTAATAAAAAATAAACTATTATAACAGTAATAAAAAGAAACTATTATAACGGTAATAAAAAGAAACTATTATAACGGTAATAAAAAATAAACTATTATAACAGTAATAAAAACAAACTATTATAACAGTAATAAAAAGAAACTATTATAACGGTAATAAAAAGAAACTATTATAACGGAAATAAAAGAAACTATTATAACAGTAATAAAAATAAACTATTATAACGGTAATAAAAATAAACTAATGTAACGGAAGTAAAAGAAACTCTTATAACAGTAATAAAAAATAATCTATTATAACAGTAATAAAAAGAAACTATTATAACGGTAATAAAAAGAAACTATTATAATGGTAATACAAGAAACTATTATAACAGTAAAAAAAATAAACTATTATAACGGTAATAAAAACAATCTATTATAACGGTAATAAAAGAAACTATTATAACAGTAATAAAACTAAACTATTATAACGGTAATAAAAAGAAACTATTATAACGGTAATAAAAGTAACTATTATAACAGTAATAAAAAGAAACTATTATAACGGTAATAAAAAGAATCTATTATAACGGTAATAAAAAATAAACTATTATAACATTAATAAAAAGAAACTATTATAACGGTAATAAAAGTAACTATTATAACAGTAATAAAAAGAAACTATTATAACGGTAATAAAAGAAACTATTATAACGGTCATAAAAAGAAACTATTATAGCGGTAATAAAAAGAAACTATTATAACTGTAATAAAAAGAAACTATTAAAACGGTAATAAAAGAAACTATTATAACAGTAATAAAAAAAACTATTATAACAGTAATAAAAAGAAACTATTATAACGGTAATAAAAAGAAACTATTAATACGGTAATAAAAAATAAACTATTATAACAGTAATAAAAAGAAACTATTATAACGGTAATAAAAGAAACTATTATAACGGTAATAAAAAGAAACTATTATAGCGGTAATAAAAAGAAACTATTATAACGGTAATAAAAATAAACTATTATAACTGTAATAAAAAGAAACTATTATAACGGTAATAAAAGAAACTATTATAACGGTAATAAAAAGAAACTATTATCGCGGTAATAAAAAGAAACTAGTATAACGGTAATAAAAAGAAACTATTATAACGGTAATAAAAAATAAACTATTATAACGGTAATAAAAAGAAACTATTATAGCGGTAATAAAAAGAAACTATTATAACGGTAATAAAAAGAAACTATTATAACGGTAATAAAAAGAAACTATTATAACAGTAATAAAAATAAACTATTATAACGGTAATAAAAGTAACTATTATAACAGTAATAAAAAGAAACTATTATAACGGTAATAAAAGAAACTATTATAACGGTAATAAAAAGAAACGATTATAGTGGTAATAAAAAGAAACTATTATAACGGTAATAAAAATAAACTATTTTAACTGTAATAAAAAGAAACAATTATAACGGTAATAAAAGAAACTATTATAACGGTAATAAAAAGAAACTATTATAACGGTAATAAAAGAAACTATTTTAACTGTAATAAAAATAAACTATTATAACAGTAACAAAAAGAAACTATTATAACGGTAATAAAAAATAAACTATTATAACAGTAATAAAAAGAAACTATTATAACAGTAATAAAAAGAAACTATTATAACGGTAATAAAAAGAAACTATTATAACGGTAATAAAAAGAAACTATTATAACGGTAATAAAAAGAAACTATTATAACAGTAATAAAAATAAACTATTATAACAGTAATAAAAAGAAACTATTATAACAGTAATAAAAATAAACTATTATAACGGTAATAAAAAGAAACTATTATAACAGTATTAAAAAATAAACTATTATAACGGTAATAAAAGAAACTATAATAACAGTAATAAAAATAAACTATTATAACGGTAATAAAAGAAACTATTATAACAGTAATAAAAAATAAACTATTATAACAGTAATAAAAAGAAACTATTATAACGGTAATAAAAAGAAACTATTATAACGGTAATAAAAAATAAACTATTATAACAGTAATAAAAACAAACTATTATAACAGTAATAAAAAGAAACTATTATAACGGTAATAAAAAGAAACTATTATAACGGAAATAAAAGAAACTATTATAACAGTAATAAAAATAAACTATTATAACGGTAATAAAAATAAACTAATGTAACGGAAGTAAAAGAAACTCTTATAACAGTAATAAAAAATAATCTATTATAACAGTAATAAAAAGAAACTATTATAACGGTAATAAAAAGAAACTATTATAATGGTAATACAAGAAACTATTATAACAGTAAAAAAAATAAACTATTATAACGGTAATAAAAACAATCTATTATAACGGTAATAAAAGAAACTATTATAACAGTAATAAAACTAAACTATTATAACGGTAATAAAAAGAAACTATTATAACGGTAATAAAAGTAACTATTATAACAGTAATAAAAAGAAACTATTATAACGGTAATAAAAAGAATCTATTATAACGGTAATAAAAAATAAACTATTATAACATTAATAAAAAGAAACTATTATAACGGTAATAAAAGTAACTATTATAACAGTAATAAAAAGAAACTATTATAACGGTAATAAAAGAAACTATTATAACGGTCATAAAAAGAAACTATTATAGCGGTAATAAAAAGAAACTATTATAACTGTAATAAAAAGAAACTATTAAAACGGTAATAAAAGAAACTATTATAACAGTAATAAAAAAAACTATTATAACAGTAATAAAAAGAAACTATTATAACGGTAATAAAAAGAAACTATTAATACGGTAATAAAAAATAAACTATTATAACAGTAATAAAAAGAAACTATTATAACGGTAATAAAAGAAACTATTATAACGGTAATAAAAGTAACTATTATAACAGTAATAAAAAGAAACTATTATAACGGTAATAAAAAGAATCTATTATAACGGTAATAAAAAATAAACTATTATAACATTAATAAAAAGAAACTATTATAACGGTAATAAAAGTAACTATTATAACAGTAATAAAAAGAAACTATTATAACGGTAATAAAAGAAACTATTATAACGGTCATAAAAAGAAATTATTATAGCGGTAATAAAAAGAAACTATTATAACTGTAATAAAAAGAAACTATTAAAACGGTAATAAAAGAAACTATTATAACAGTAATAAAAAAAACTATTATAACAGTAATAAAAAGAAACTATTATAACGGTAATAAAAAGAAACTATTAATACGGTAATAAAAAATAAACTATTATAACATTAATAAAAAGAAACTATTATAACGGTAATAAAAGAAACTATTATAACGGTAATAAAAAGAAACTATTATAGCGGTAATAAAAAGAAACTATTATAACGGTAATAAAAATAAACTATTATAACTGTAATAAAAAGAAACTATTATAACGGTAATAAAAGAAACTATTATAACGGTAATAAAAAGAAACTATTATCGCGGTAATAAAAAGAAACTAGTATAACGGTAATAAAAAGAAACTATTATAACGGTAATAAAAAATAAACTATTATAACGGTAATAAAAAGAAACTATTATAGCGGTAATAAAAAGAAACTATTATAACGGTAATAAAAAGAAACTATTATAACGGTAATAAAAAGAAACTATTATAACAGTAATAAAAATAAACTATTATAACGGTAATAAAAGTAACTATTATAACAGTAATAAAAAGAAACTATTATAACGGTAATAAAAGAAACTATTATAACGGTAATAAAAAGAAACGATTATAGTGGTAATAAAAAGAAACTATTATAACGGTAATAAAAATAAACTATTTTAACTGTAATAAAAAGAAACAATTATAACGGTAATAAAAGAAACTATTATAACGGTAATAAAAAGAAACTATTATAACGGTAATAAAAGAAACTATTTTAACTGTAATAAAAAGAAACTATTATAACCGTAATAAAATAAACTATTATAGCGGTAATAAAAAGAAACTATTATAACGGTAATAAAAAGAAACTATTATAACCGTAATAAAATAAACTATTATAACGGTAATAAAAAGAAACTATTATAACGGTAATAAAAGAAACTATTTTAACTGTAATAAAAAGAAACTATTATAACCGTAATAAAATAAACTATTATCGCGGTAATAAAAAGAAACTATTATAACGGTGATAAAAAATAAACTATTATAACGGTAATAAAAAGAAACTATTATAACGGTAATAAAAAGAAACTATTATAACGGTAATAAAAAGAAACTATTATAGCGGTAATAAAAAGAAACTATTATAACGGTAATAAAAAGAAACTATTTTAGCGGTAATAAAAAGAAACTATTATAACGGTAATAAAAAGAAACTATTATAACCGTAATAAAATAAACTATTATAACGGTAATAAAAAGAAACTATTATAACGGTAATAAAAGAAACAATTTTAACTGTAATAAAAAGAAACTATTATAACCGTAATAAAATAAACTATTATCGCGGTAATAAAAAGAAACTATTATAACGGTAATAAAAAATAAACTATTATAACGGTAATAAAAAGAAACTATTATAGCGGTAATAAAAAGAAACTATTATAGCGGTAATAAAAAGAAACTATTATAACGGTAATAAAAATAAACTATTATAACGGTAATAAAAGAAACTATTTAAACGGTAATAAAAAGAAACTATTATAACGGTAATAAAAAGAAACTAGTATAACGGTAATAAAAAGATACTATTATACGGTAATAAAAAATAAACTATTATAACGGTAATAAAAGAAACTATTTAAACGGTAATAAAAAGAAACTATTATAACGGTAATAAAAAGAAACTAGTACAACGGTAATAAAAAGAAACTATTATAGCGGTAATAAAAAGAAACTATTATAACGGTAGTAAAAATAAACTATTTTAACTGTAATAAAAAGAAACTATTATAACGGTAATAAAATAAACTATTATAACGGTAATAAAAGAAACTATTACAACGGTAATAAAATAAACTATTATAACGGTAATAAAAGAAACTATTATAACGGTAATAAAAATAAACTATTTTAACTGTAATAAAAACAAACTATTATAACAGTAATAAAAATAAACTATTATAACGGTAATAAAAAGAAACTATTATAACGGTAATAAAAGAAACTATTATAACGGTAATAAAAAATAAACTATTATAACAGTAATAAAAGAAACTATTATAACAGTAATAAAAAGAAACTATTATAACGGTAATAAAAGAAACTATTACAACGGTAATAAAAAGAAACTATTATAACGGTAATAAAAAATAAACTATTTTAACTGTAATAAAAATAAACTATTATAATAATAAGTATTAATAGGTATTAATATTGAATGCAAAAATGAGCACAAATTCAACCATATTCAACAATCAATTTGGCATAAAGCATTTATTCTATATCAACGGGCTATAACTTTTGCCTATTTTTAACGGGATAAAAAGCCTTGTTACTTCAATAATCGTCCATTTCACAGAACCTGAATAATATTAGATACGTAATAGTAGTAGGATTTTCAGACTGTATAAGAAACGTAATCCGACGAGGTTCTCAAATTACCTAACACAGTTTCCTTCCGATGACTTTTAAAAGCGGAACTGGTTTGGATCAGTAAATATGCTTGATCGCCCTGATGCATTTCAAAAATGTTTATATAAAAATAAAAACAAGTTTGTCTCACACTGGCGTCTTTTAGAAATGTATTACTTCAATAATAAAGAAATATTTGCCATGAAGGCTTCGCAAGGAAAGTGGGTTCCCTCTATATAGAAAACTGCTAAATGCTAGAAAACTATTCACACCTGAGAGTATCCTGCACCTCTACAAGGCCACCATTCGCCCATGCATGGACTATTGTTGCCATATCTGGGCTAGTGCATCTATCTACTGCATATGGTCCAAAAAAGAGTCTTCAATCTAATCCACTTTGTCAACTAAGCTTTGACCCCTGTCCCATCGCCGCAATGTTACATCTCTGTGCCTGTTTTACAAATATTTTAATGGAATGTGTTCTGATGAACTCGTTGCACTTGTGCCCCCTCGACGTACATATCCCCAACAAAATTGCTTAGCAACAAAACCACATTCCTTTACTGTCTAGGTCCCTAAATGCCAGAAAGATTTCTACTCTAATAGCTTCTTCTCTCGAACAGCTAGACATTGGAATTCCCTTCCTACTACCAGTTTCCCTGACTGTACTGAAATGCAGGATTTTAAATGAAACGTAAACCAATATCTTGTTAATATTTCCTATACACAGTCCCAAATAGTAGCCCCTTACGTCCAAGTGACGATATTCTTTGTTTGTGGTAAAAGTGAGTAAAAAAAAAAAGAATCATTTTGACTCAGTAACGAATGCAATAAGCAGATTTACATAATCATGAAGAATAGAATACATTTAATACAATTCTTATCTGTTGGTTTTATAATGCCAGACACGTTTATAATTGAAGACGCAATAAATAACGCATTAGGTAAGATTAGACGCGAATCAAACACGTTATTACTGATGATAACATGTAATCATGATTTTTGTTTATTATGACCTTGACTGTGAAAGTGTGAAACACGTATGTGATGCTAGCATTTAGTTTCTAAAATAATAATAGGAACAGGGTGTAGAAAATGTGTAAGGAAAGTCCTATAAAATTACTGTGCCCTCTGTAGATGTATAATGTTGCAGCAACGTAAAGCAATTCAATAACCAGTAAACACCGGTTCTGCACGGAATCCAACTAGCAAGGTACCTAGACAGACGCGAACGGTTACTCAGAACGGACCCAACAATCGGTTACTCAGAACGGTCCCAACAACGGTAAGATATGCTCACACCCACACGGCACGAGAAGCAACAATTCCCGACCAAGTCAATTATCGCTCTGCCAACGTCTTTCAATCACCCGCTTGTATGGCCGATGCAGGCCGGCTAAATTTGCATATTGCGAGAATTCATGTGACTTTGCGAGATATCATCCTTTACAAAAGACGGCGGCCGCCATTTTGATCTTTCTTTCTCTATTTTCGGTCGGCGACGCCGAGCCGGCCCCGATGTAAGTCTTTCCTTTTCGTCCGTCTCTCTTACGCACCCACACAACACACAAACACGCGGGCGCTTGTCTCCTGGATGCACATTACACTCCCCCCTGATCTGATGATCACATAAGGAGCATTGTGGGGGGGGGGCCTTTTAGTGCGTGTGCTTCTGCGAAGAGGTACATTCACTGTTTCAAATTCGGGCTCTGGATCTGGTTCCGCCTCATCAGACGAAGTATCGCTATCAGTCTCTGGAGGGGGCTCACTGAATCCGTGTATCGACAGCTCATCACTGGATGCTTCACTGCTTTCTTCTGTAGTTGTGTGACACACCTGGGTAGCTGGGTGAAGATCTCGCACATGTCATGGGGTTCCATCGACCAAAACAGACTGCTGGCTAATCACTCCAGATATTTGTCCTTGCTTGAACTTGTCGGTGCACCGATTTCCTGGGGGCCGCACCCACACTGGATCTCCCACTTCATATCTGTTACATGTTCCCTTGTCGGCTGGCTGCGTAGTGTTGATTCCCTTCACTCCAACTCGGTATGTGTAAATAGCATTCGCAGGTGCGGTTGAAGGAGACGTCCTGTCCTTTGGTGTAATGTTATACCAATATGTGGCTTCTGTAATAGTACATCGCTTCCTGGCAGCAATTCTCTTGATGCTGCGATGGCTTCTTTCAGCAATGCCATTTCCTGACAGCACGTGCGCACATCGCAACCATAGTCGGACGCCCCACTCATCTAACAACTGCCGGACTTGCTGGCTACAAAACGCTGCATCATTGTCAGTCAGGAGCTCTTCCGGCGCACCTCGCTCAGAAAAAATGGATGATAGGTGGCGAACAACAATTGCCGATTCCTGTCTGGTCATCTGCCGCCACACTGCAAATCTCGTAGGCCCGCAATCAATGAGAGTTAGAAAGGGCTTGCCACTGTAATGGATAATATCCATGGCCAGCCGCTGCCACACACCCTCAACTTGCAATCGACCCTTCTGCCATCGCTCTGGTGCAGGATCAATAGACTGGCAAGCCTCGCAATTTCTGATGATCTGTCTGACATCCATCTTGGTCACTGCTGGGTATACGCGCCTCACAAAATAAAGGGTCCTCTTGATACCCGGATGTCCGCTCTGAGCATGAATTTTTTGTATTTGACATGGGTCGATTGCAACTGCACACGATCGAGCAGTAATCTCCATTCCCATCTTCGCGGCTTCATACCATTTGTGAGGTACTCGGGTCAGTTGGTCAGCACGATTACAATGTGATGGCACCAGAGTGACGCTCATTGATAGCCCATACTCAGATACCAGGTTTTTAGCGTGTCTAGCCTTCTCCATATTAACATTTCGCTTACTGCCTTGGTACGGATTTGTGTCCGTCCTGAAAGTGTGTCAGACACCCAGTGGTAGACACAGAGAGAATCTGTGTACAAGGTCAACTTCTTAGACTGCCACTGCAGGGCCAGATTTACCCCCTTTACAACAGCGTCCAGCTCTGCCAGGTTGATATGTTGAGAATCTTTTACGGGCCGCAGCCAACACGCATCCTCGAACACGTTTCCTCCTTGCTCCAACGATACTCCCAACGCCAAAGAACTGGCATCAACCCACACACCTACGTTGTCTCCATTAACACACCACCGCCCACAGGCAGGGTTCTTCTTGTTCACTCTCTCCAGTGTCTCTTTAATCATCAGAGTTAGTAGGACATCATGGGATATTTCATCCCAACCCATGGTTGTTAAATTTGCTCTGCGTTTAATTACACCAACAGCTGCGCGAAGCCAGCCACAGGCCGGTAAGTGACCAACAAGTTTTCCACACCAAGAAAAAACGGTCCGCCTGGTAACGATGTTGGGGATGCTTGGAATTTCACTGCCACGCCTCCATTGTAGGGTGCCATCTTCTTCATAAACATCCAATCCCAATACACGTGCTCCTTCCCTCAAACGTTCGGGATTCTTGCATTCCAGACCAAACTGAGCCAACTTTTCTTTGACACACGACGCAGACTGTACATCTTCATTGACGTATCCCTCATGGGCTTTTCTTGGGACAATACTGTGTTTTGACAATAGTCTTCATGATCTGTGGTGCCACATTTAGGCCAAAGCCGAGGCGTGTAAGGCAGTACCTCTGCCCCTGGAACCAAACTGTCTGGAACGGACACAACGTCTCAGCAACTCGCACCTGTAAATAGGCTTTTCGCAAATCCAATATCGAAACATTAGTGCCTTTCTAACGCCATTCCCTCAACTTGCTGGCGCATACAGCATACGTCAGCATCGGCAGTGTAGGCTTCAATATGCTTGTTAAGCTCCCTATAGTCCAGCACCGGCCGTACTTTCGACTTGTTATGCTGGACTATTGCCATCAAGGGTATTAAACCCTTGGGAGGCCCAAGCTTGTCCTCAGGGTAAGGGATTAACCAGCCATCTTGGATCCACGCCTTTAGTTCCCTTTTGTATTCTGCTCGGGCCTCACTGGTTATAGGGTACTCTGCAACCCCATTCTTGAGTTTAGTCGGTGCCCTTCCCTCGGTCCACTTCCAAGATGCAATCCAGGCCCTGTTGCGTGAGTTGTAGTCCACTGTAAAATCCGGCCGATCGATGTGGAGCGCTGCACACACTGGGGCCTCCAAGAATCGCACTTTTCCATCCTGATGAATTGCGACTCCCCCCCCAGCGCCTTGATGGCATCGTATCCGAGCAACAGGTCAAACCCCAGGAGATTTCCTTAGGTCACAAGCACATTGATCTTAGTGGCTGCACCAGTGTCCGTGTAGATCTCGACAGTTCCAGCTCCACAGCATGTCTAGGTCTCACCTCCTATCGTGGTGGCTTTGATCTTTTTCTTAGTCCAACTTGGACACAGCCTGGCGCTCACTATAGTATGCGAACAGCCTGAGTCGAGAAGTGCTGAGCAGGGTATCCTGTTTACGTAGACGGTCATCACTGGTTGCACCTTGTTCAAATTTTGCTCGGGGAGCAGGGCGGCGCTGACGTCCTCTCCCCGATACGTTTCCCGCACAGTTTTGGGCTAGATGCCCCAAACCGCCACAATTAAAACAGCGCACATGCCCCCTGTTGGTGCAATTCCTTGCAAAATGTCCGCGTCGGCTGCAGCGAAAACATTTCCCATTGCTTGCAGGGTTCTGATTCGGAATCTCCCGAGCGCCAATCTGGCCTGTCTGTATTGCCATCACAACTGGTTCCCCCAGGTTCTCCTCATCTTTGATGATGGCTCGAGCACGTTCCATCAAGTGTTCCATGGGCGTTGTTGAAACGCTGGTTGAGGCTCTCAGTAGCTGCTTCACCCGAGTAGGAAGGCCCGCCACAAACGCGTACGCGAGCGTCCGCTCCGACACCCCTCCACTGAATAGGACTGCGAGTTTCTTTAACTCCGCGAAGAAAACGTCCACGCTTTCCTCCGGTAGAAGTTTCCGGGAAGCAAAATTTTCATAGGCCGTACAAGGATCCATGACGAATGCCTTGTACAGCGCAGCTTTAATTGCGGTGACATCTCCCTTTTTGGCAGCACTTAGTTGCTGATACACACTCAAGGCACCCCCAGCCAATCTCAGAGGAATCCCAGTGTGTACCCTTTTTACCTCACAAAGGTCGCACGTCAGCTCGATCCTTTCAACCCAGTCGACAATGGACGTGGACCCGTCAAACTCGGGTATGAGCTTTAAGTCGAATTTCGACTCGGTCATAGTCCTAGAGGGCAAATAGCCGGAATAGCTTGTAGAAAATGTGTAAGGAAAGTCCTATAAAATTACTGTGCCCTCTGTAGATGTATAATGTTGCGGCAACGTAAAGCAATTCAATAACCAGTAAACACCGGTTCTGCACGGAATCCAACTAGCAAGGTACCTAGACGGACGCGAACGGTTACTCAGAACGGACCCAACAATTGGTTACTCAGAACGGTCCCAACAATGGTAAGATATGCTCACACCCACACGGCACGAGAAGCAACAGCAACACGATTCCCGACCAAGTCAATCATCGCTCTGCCAACGTCTTTTAATCACCCGCTTTTATGGCCGTTGCAGGCCGGCTAAATTTGCATACTGCGAGAATTCATGTGACTTTGTGAGATATCATCCTTTACAAAAGACGGCCGCCGCCATCTTGATCTTTCTTTCTCTATTTTCGGTCGGCGACGTCGAGCCGGCCCCGATGTAAGTCTTTCCTTTTCGTCCGTCTCTCTTACGCACCCACACAACACACAAACACGTGGGTGCTTGTCTCATGGATGCACATTACACAGGGATGTGCAGATAGCGGTGCTAGGAGTGCCCAAGTACCTTCCCCTTTTACTCCTATTTTAAAAGTGCTATATTCAGAAGAATTTATTATGGGCCTGTGCTCTACCGAGCTGGTGTTCATTACTATATTTTCGCCGTTTTTCACTTGAGCCCATGCCCTGAAAAGCTGCTCACCAAGTGTTTTAGCAATGAGGTGTTGTTGGTTAATTACACAATGGACTGCGAATAAATCAGCTATTTCTTTTTTCAATAAGTGACACAAACCCGGCATAACGACCTGTAATAGATGGTGCACCACTGGTTGCGCAAGACATCATATTACTGAATGGAATATTATTATTTTTGTTGTTTTTTGTTGTTTGTTTTGTTTTTTCCAAATAAATTTTCAATACTTCACATACTGTCTCTCCTTTTGTATCCGTCTTCAAAGATTTGCAGAATAGCATTTCTTCAAAGAATTGCCTGTTTTTAATAAAACGGGTATAGGCAATCGATAATGCTTCGTTCCCTCGTTCAGTTGATTCATCGAGTTGTATGCTGAATTCAATCCTTCAGCGTTCCGTGCTGTAACGCAAAAAAAAAGGAAGGGGAAAAAAGCAAGACAGCAAAGTGACTCAGCAGCAGGTAATAATAATCTCCACAGAATTTCATAATCGTGTCCAAGGATTCTCGTAATTGTCTCTAAGGATTCTGGTAAACGTCTGTCTGCGTTCTCCCCGCAGCCTCCTTTTTTTCAATCGAGCGGCGAGATTTTGTGCACGAACCGCGAGACCACTTAGTTATAAAAGTTGTGGGCTTCGCTATCTTGATTCTTTTTTCCTTAACCCCCCCCCCGACAGCTTGATTTCACATGACACGCACACATACGCGCGGAATGGTAAGCCACAATTTTCCCTGCACTCCTCCCCCTGATCTTATGATCTCAGACAAGGCAGAAAGGTGGCGATCGTCTTCGCTAAGCACTACATTGAAGAGAAACGACACAGGCTTCATCCTCATGCATGCTTTCGTCTGCAGTGTGAGGGTCGAGAATTACTGCGTCTGCCGGTACGCTGCTAATATCCGAATCATTGGTTGGTGAAGCTGGCGGAAACATGAGCGATGGATCACTGGTCTCAGAATCCAATTCAATTTCGTCGTCCAATGTAAAATGGACACAGGCCATCAATAATGTTTCGTTCCTTCGTATAGTTGATTCGTCGAATTGTATGCTGAATTCAGTCCTTAGGAGTTCTGTGTACAAATGGTTTTCAATATCCTCACTCAACTCCTCAATTCGTCGAGGCACAATGTTGTTGCTGAGTGGAATTAACTTTAAAATATTTGTATTTATTTTAAGAACAGTTGTCAGAATTTCAGAAACTGAAGGCATTAATAATTCCTCTCCAATTGTGTGTGGTTTTCCACATGTTGCTATTATTTTTGATTTCCTGTATGAAGCAATTAAACAGTTGTTAGGCTTTGAGTTGAGATTTTCTTAAGCATTTTTAAGGTCGTTTTTCAAACGCCTCCTTCATTTTCTATAATTTTGGTAAATCACATGTACTTCTGTCTGGATGTTTTTTGAAACATGTTTCTTTAGACATGGTTGCTTCATTGCTTCATTTGGTAGCATGTTCTCACAAAATAGGTATATCGGTCGTCGATTATATGATGATAAAGCAATAAAACACCATTGCAGGAACACTTCCGCTGGCATGCTTCCCGGTTGAATAAAGCATACTATCCTTCAAATCTAATGTAAACAAATACCTGTTAAGCCGTCCTCAATAATAATCAATTTCTACCCAATTTACACCATAAATGATCACTGCACCACCACCTTACATTCATTGACCTTTCTCCTCGTGTGGGTTTGGGCCTTGATAAATGGTGACTCCCCAGTAAAAAAGGTAGTCTACAAGATATTGACGAACGTTATTTATAGTTTTGATGTTTTATTTTTTTGCTGGATTACCAGTACGACCTCGTTATGTTCTCGTTTGCTCATTATGGTGGAATTAGGATTAAATCAACTAAAAATAAAAAAAACAATAAACAATGAACCATTAATATAGATATTGATATACAATCTATATTTCAGAAAATTTGTCTATCTTATTAATTATTGTGTAACATGCATTTCATAACAAATACAAATATATATAAAGGAGTCTACATGAATGGTGAATATAAAAAATTGGAACATTATTTACCAATATTGACAGTTTAATACCTAACTCGTATTCGTTTACCTTTATAAATTGTATGTACCAAAACAAAATTATCAATATCAAAGTTCCAAATATAAATATACTTTTGTCAGCACTTTGTAAATAAATCTTACTGTACTTTAACGTCATTCAAGGCGGCCTCGCTATTATTAACATACACTCCTTGTACAGAAATCGTAATAGAATATTAAATTGTAATTACAGTTTATCGGCTTGGTCGTGCTTGCCAGGACCCAGGATCCTTTTTGATAGATGAGAAAGATTTGTTGAAAATGTGAATCAGAAATTAATTATCTGCCTATATATGAGCCAGGTACATCCAAGGATGGAGTACTGTTGCCACATCTGGGCAGGAGCTGCTAGAAAGCTTATCCTGCCATGACAAAGTTCAAAACAGACTTCGTAGCCTAGTGGGGGGGGGATCCCTTTTCTCTTCCCTGCAACCTCTTTCTCACAGAAGAGACGTTGCGAGCCTGTCTCTGCTTTATCGTTATTTTCATGGAAAGTCTTCGTCTGAGCTCCAATCTATGGTTCCTCCTTGCCAGTCTTTCACGAAAAACACTTATCTAGCTGAAACCACTATCAATAATTTTCCTCACTCTTTATCTGTGCCTAAACCTAATCGTAGATTCCATAAACAAAGCTTATTTCTTAGAACTGTACGCCTGTGGAACTCTCTTCTGTTTCCCTGTTTCCAATTGACTACAATATGGTTGTCTTCAAGTCCAACATAAACAAGTTCTTGGTGAGTTTTCCCCTTAAGTAATTCAAGGTACAACTTGAAAAACACGCATATTTTTTGATTAGTCAAGAATTGGGAGTGAGAGAGAGCAGACGCAGTCTGACTCGAGAGAGAGGGAGAAAGACGTATAGGAGAACAGAATGCGTTAGTCTAGGACAAGCGTTGCAGTTTCCAATGAGGAAACATTGGTAAATAAAGTTGCTGAAAAGACAACACAAGATTTATTGATTCATAGGGATGAACCTTCTTTGCAGGTTTTCCGAGGATCCACCAAACAAGATCAAAGACGGATCAGGTTTGTTTATTCGATTGACTCGATGTTATAATCCTAGAGAACTGTTATTTGTCCGTTTTTTTTTTTGTAAATGTCACATGTCCGTTGTTAAACTGTATCTGTTAATATATCAATACTGTTATAAGTGTTATACACACATCAATTCAACAAGCAATAGAAAAATTAGCTAGATGAACACACATGTATGCACACGTCATATAGATATATAAGTGTATACGCTAAATGTACAAATTCATTAGCAGAACAGTTTATACCACTAGACAATGCATGAGTTTAGACACACGTACATAATATATACTCCTTCAGTATACAACAATATTAATTGTATCTAATTGTTTTAAAAACTGTTTATTCTAACAGTTCTTAAGCTGCATGTTTATCTAGTTAATCTACTCGATTTCCGTTACCATGGGCTCCAATATTCGAAACTATCTCGATCAAAAGCCAACAACGTAGAATTAATAACTTTGTAGTTTCACATTGCCACCGACTCTGCCACGTCCGGCATCAATAGAAAGTAATGTCTCTCATATTGGGGCGACTCCATGTTTTGACAAGCATCTGGGTTTGACCTTTACTCCTGATCTGAAATGGAACACGTACATCAAATCCGTTACTAAAGCTGATGGAAAAATGGTGGGATCGTTTGCTGATGTATAAGAGCCAGGTACGTCGAAGGATGGAGTACTGTTGCCACACCTGGGTAGGAGCTGCTAGAAGCACCTTATCCTATCTTGAAAGAGTTTAAAATAGAGTTCGTAGCTTAGTGGGAGTTGCTTTTTTCTCTCCCTGTAATCTCTTTCCCACGGAGGTGACATTGAGAGCCTGTCTCTGCTTTATTATTATTTTCATAGTAAGTGCTCATCTGAGCTTCAATCTATGATTCTTACTCGCCAAATTTTCATGAAAAATACTCGTCTAGCTGAAACCACTATTAATAATTTTCTTCACTCTTTATTTGTGCCTAAACCTAAACGTAGACTCCATGAACAAAGCTTCTCTCTTAGAACTACACATATGTTGAACTCTATTCCGTTTTCCTGGTTTCCAGCTGACTATAATATGATCGTTTTCAAGTCCAACGTAAACAAGTTCTTGATGAGTTGTCCCCTTAAGTAATCCAATTTACCAAATTTCCACAACTAACGATTACTACAATACTGCCCTATTTGTTTTGTTACTTCTCCCAGTCTCCACGTGGAAACAAGATGAGTTCAGAAAGTCTCCTTTATAGGGGAAACTTTCTTAACCCATTTTATTCATTCGACATCTCTACTCCAACTCAACGATGTTTGCGCAAACCGGAACATGTGACATACGACACGTCACGTCTGTTCAGATATTTTCCGGTGCAAACTGACCGGTCCCAGAGTTTGACAAATTCAAATCTCTGTTATTCACTTATAGATAAATAGATAGATAGATAGATAGATAGATAGATAGATAGATAGATAGATAGATAGATAGATAGATAGATAGATCATTTACTTCTTCTGTCTGGTTATTCTCTGTGGTTTCCCGCCGATCTACTAGAATCGGAAAAATCGTGATAAAAAAATACTTTGACGAACACTCCCGAAAACAATAAATATTTAATCGCGTACATAAATTTAACATCATGCTGTCCCTTTCTAATTCTGAGCAATAGAACAGAAAACCCCTGTTAGTCACAGCATATCTAGTGGTCATCTCACAAAATAACAACTATTGTCTATCGAAATCTCCATCTAATATATTTTATTTTATTTAATCCAATATGATATATTTTTCGCTTGAGACCATTTTTCACCGTATGCAACGGCCATAGCTCGCGGAAAACCCCAGATTTCCATTCATGAAGCACCCAATTTTTGCTTTACGTTGATCCTTGTCGTAATCAAAGAAAATTACAAGCAAACACAAAAATGTTTTTCCTGAATCACTGCTTGAAAAAAAAAATAATTTGCCGCCATGTAATTGTCCTTTAAGGCTATTAACCTCAACTATAGACTGACCCTTAAATTCGCCTAAATATATTTACTGTCTAACTGGGTTTTTTTTTATCTAATTAAATCAGCGTTCTAATCTTCCAACACAATTACAACATATATCATTACAGTACATTACATATTACAATTTCTTAAACATTTATATACATTAAAACCATCATTCAATTGTCGGTTAAAAAAAAACTTGAAATTTTAACCATAGCATCTTCAGGCCTTTTTTTTGAAGAAAATTAAAACGCTTTTATGATTATTTAAATGTTCAACATTAATATTTTACAACTTATCTTCTTCTAAAATATGCATTAAACATTTACTATTAGTACTAATGCCAATCTATTATTACTTTTATATTGGTATTTATGATTGCAGTTATAAGAATTGCTTTTTTAATTTTATTGTGTTAAAAAGAAAGTATTATATTTGTATTTTGTAAAAAACTGGAATATAAAACGTTTGTGCCATCAAAGGGCATAAACCCAACTTTCAATATTGTCCCTTTTTTTCATAAATCAAAAAAAAAATACATAAACGGGAAGCTGCACCATTCAACATTCGCCTTGTAACATCAAAAATGGATTTCAACAGTTTGAATTTTTGACAATCAAACGTGCATACACATACCGACTATAGGAACTTTTTAAAAGTGCATTCATCTTCATTTTCCGAATTATAACAAAGTCATATTTATACAAACAAAATTCCTTATAAAAGTACACAGTAGCTTGTTTCTGGATTTTATTTGACAAGTATAAAAGCAAACTTCGACCATTTCCAAGTCGTATGACAACCCGACTTCATGTGTGTGTGGGGGGGTGTCTCTTTTTCTTTGCGTCTCTATGTGTGTCTCTCGTTTGTGTGCGTTTGTGTTCTTTACATATTTTTCTTTAACAGTTTAGTCTTTTTTTATATAATTTTAGCTTACAAAATTGGACCCTTATTTTCTTTTCTTGTGTGTATGGTAACCCGTATGTTCGTTATGCTCCTTATGTGGGGAGACAATGCATGGCGCCAAAAACAGTTATATATTACGTAGCGAGCAGATTCAAGCAGATGATATATAATAGATATATAATAGAAAGGGGTTTCGAAACGGCAGCAACTGTTATGTTGTATAGCGGGGTGTATGTCACCATTGTTATATATATATATATATATATATATATATATATATATATATATATATATATATATATATATATGTGTGTGTGTGTGTGTGTGTGTGTGTGTGTGTGTGTGTGTGTGTAACTCTTGGTTCGTTCGCAATTAATAGTCTAAAAAACCACTGGACGGATGGCTTCCACGTTTTGGTATAATATGTTTACTATATCCATGTGTGTTTTTATATATTTCTTTTTAATTATAACATTATACTTAATTTTTCTATGATAAATAGGTGTTTTTCTTTGTACCGATAGGCAATTTTTTTATTTAGTGACAATTATTTATTACCGCTTCCTGTCACGTGATCAGTGTTACAATTTAGCGGTTATCCTGCTAGATCTGGAGATTTCGTTTGTAATCTAGCGGGGAATTCTAGAAAATCTGGAGATATTTCGCACCCACACACCCGCAATTTAAATTAAAAAATAAACAAAAGCGCTTGAAAATACTTTAAAACATAAAATAAACTCATTCATGTAAGTAAAAAAAATAGCATTTATTGCCTTTGGTAACAATTATTTATTGATTATTTGTTTTGTTTTTCACCTTTTTTCGGCTAACCATTCTTAAATCTCGCTATAAAATCGATTTTTCCAAGTACATTTTAGGTGTGGGGGGGCATTCCAATCTCCGAAGTTTAGTTTAAAATACGATCTAAGCAACCCTGCTTTATTTAGAAGTATTTAGTCGAAAATTGTAAAAAGCAAGAAACAATAGCAAAAAAAAAAAAAAAAACTTATACCAATACAGTAGAATTTAATTATCTACCAACCTAAATACTTTTAATATGCTAAAACAAATTTTTTTTTTGTTTTTTATTTTTCTAATTTCAAAATATGTTGCACCATTATTGTGATGTTTAATTTTCAGTATATTTCAATTTAACTTTTATTATAAAAAGTTTGAGTTTATGATTTGTTTCCTGCAAAAAAAAAAAATACCCTCTCTGAAAAAAACAGGCAACACTAGCTGATAAAATATGTAAGCCTTCTGGGGAGTTAGCCGCTTCAATATAATTCCAGAAACATATAGTGGGAAAACACGGAACATTTTATATATTGAATATACTATATTTATAATTTTTTTATGGTAGGAAGTTAAAATATGGAGTTGGGGGGGGGAATTAGCGATTTTTGAAAATTTCAGACGATAAAAGTTAAAAATCTAGCGATTTTCTGGACATTTCTTTCTCCTGATATCGTGTTTTTTTTTTTAAATCTCAGTTTCCAACATTGCATCACTAAAAAAACACTACAGGTAAACAGAATGTGTTTACAATATCGGTAAATTTTCAATGGGTTTAATCACATGATTATTGATAATGTAACCATGTGATTGAAATTTGATTTAAATTAACCACACGTTGTTGCTTTCCTATCAAATATTCATCGAAAAATGGTAGGTACACACAAAATGAATGCCGGCGCTCAAAGTGTATAAACATTTTGACTCCTCCCTTTACTTAAAAATTCACCAAAAATCAGGAAATTAACCAATTTTAATGAAAATTGCAGTATTTTTCAAATAATGATCGCAGAATATAATGAACTGATTATTTTTACTTAACTCTTAGTGAAAATGTTTTATTTTGTTTAAACAAAAAATACCTTTACTAAAGTTATGGTTTTCAGTAGTAAATAAAAAACGCAAGAATTTATTTTTGCTTTTTTTATATAAATAAAGCATCGTAATTTGTAACAATAAAAAATAATTTTACAGTAACATTACGAAAAAAGCCCCTAAAGTCCGTATTAATGAATTCGATATAACTCGAAGAAAAATGAATTCTCGCATACTATTCAGGAAATTAAAGATTCAATTAGATTCCTATTTCAGTCACCTAAATTATTTAGGGTGAAATGAGTTTAGGAATTTATAGCCAAACATAAATATATTTTTTTTTTGCTTAAAAAATAGCATTAATACAGTAAGTTAGGTAAAATTTGCATAGAATGCTCTGTTTTATGGTTGTAAAAATGGAACGGAAATTTGAATTTCGTTCCCTTTTAAATTCGGTACATTTTTACATTACGTCCAACTCATCGTTCACATTCGTCACGTCAACTTTTATAGCTTTTCGGGTATTCTGGCAAGGTTAGGGGTGTCTGTTCCGAAAGCCGTTCTTGACATGGGTAGATTGGTAGGTGTGTCAGAAATAATTCCACCCCGTCTTTCCAAGCTTATAACTCCTCGAAAAACGTAACTCAAGCCCTATTTTTTTTCCAATTAAAGGAGCAAGGACCAAGGTTTCATTAAAAAAAACAACAAAAAAAAAACAAACAAACAAACAACATGTTTAAAAAAAAAAGGTTTTAACTTCGGACTTTACAGGTAAATTTCTAAAAAACACTACTTTTTTTTGTTTAAAATTTGAATATATTATTTATTGACATTTTCTCTTCAATTTGTGATATATAACACTTTGGTGAATAAATTAGTTACTTTTTAATAGACATTTCAAAATGGGAGGCGTAAATTATTCTACCTTCTGTCTTTCCAAGCTTATAACTACTCGAAAAATGTAATTGAAGCCCTAATTTTTTTCAGTTAAAGGAGTAAGGACCAAGGTTTCATAAAAAAAAACAAAAGAAAAAACAAACAACGTGGTTTAAAAAAAAAGGTTTTAAACTTCGAACTTTACAGATAAATTTCTAAAATAACACTACTTTTTTTGTTTTAAATTTGAATATATTACTTATTGACCTTTTCTCTTCAATTTGTGATATATAAAACTTTGGTGAGTAAATTAATTATTTACTTTTTACTAGACACTTGAAAATGGGGGGGCGTCAATTAAAAAACAAACGTTTGTCTAAAATATTATATTCGGTTTATTGGAAAGAGCATAAAATTTCACATTGACCCTGAAAATATCGTAAAAATAGAACCAATAGAATAATTTTGATAGATTTTTAAAGTTTAAAAATTGAAAAATATTGAGTTCGTAAAATTCATTACTGTTTTTTTTTTTAAATAAAAAAAATAATTCTATTACTTTTAAAACAACTTTAATAGTTTATTTTGGAAGTATAATCCATAAAGAAAATAAACAACCCACTTTTAAAAGAGAAATTACGAGATTTTTATATTTTATTCGCAGTTTCGTGATAGGGGTGTAAAAAACTCCTACAAAAATTCTGATACATCTACTAGATTGGAGTGTTTATTCGTTGTAAACGTACCCGACAACCTATAAATGTCGACATTTCCAATGTGAATGGTAAGCTGGACTTATGTAAAAAATAACAAAAAGATATAAAAAAAACAGACTTTCTCGTTTAAAAATGGAATTATTTCCCTTTCGTTATTAACTTTAAAAAAAAAAAATTTTTTAATAAATATTTTGTGTCTTATATACATAAAGTACAATTGTTGAATGCTACTGTTTTGATTATATTCGTTTGGGGGCACAATTAAAAAATTAAGAAAGATTAAAACGAAGCGAAATTTAAGTTTCCGTTCCATTTTTACAACAACCGTAAAGCAGCGCATACTCAGCAAGTTTTATCGTAATTTATAAGCATAATATTGAAACACTAAATCAGCATTTTATTTATTTTTTGGCATAATTAATGATGGAAGTATTTTTCTATTTATTTTCTTAATATCTGTTAAAAAAATAATTTGTACATTCTCTTGAAAAAAAGAATCAAACTTTTCTCTACTTTCACATGTGTTCCATTTTAACAAACTGAGCAACAGCAACGCGTGGCCGGGTACAGCTAGTATATATATATATATATATATATATATATATATATATATATATATATATATATATATATATATATATATAAATGTAATTCTTGGTTCGTTCAACATCGATAAAACCATATTTCTACATTACCAATTTAATTGAAATTTTCAGAAAATCTATCAGTAAAGTCAATGAATGTTTGCATGTTATTAAAATAATTTAACATTGTTATTAAAATAATTTAACATTGCGAAAATATTAATTAAAGTATAAATATTTTTCGTAAGTAGTTTCTGTGAGACTGCCCGGTTTTATTTCCGGTAACTTCCGTTTCAACTACTCTCGAATTACAAGATAAGTAAAAAAAAAAAAGGTACTCATGCAGAGAGTGATCCGTGCTGAAATAATAACGTTATTATTTAAAAAGCCATTCTTAACATGGGGAAGGAAGGGTGTTTTGTATCTATTATGCACTTTAACCTTACAGTTGAATAAAAACATATAAAACTTTAATTAAACGTGAAAATACGATTTAAAAAATAGCGCGGATCACTCTCTGCATTAGCACAAAAAATCCCATATTTTTAAATTTAAATTCATTTATGTATCTTACCATTTTTTTAATTTTAAATTCCTTTATTTATCTTAAGGCTTTTCACCCATGAAACATTACGTTTTAATTGTTTAGTTTCTTTCACTGCATTGTTTACATAAAAAAGTTTGTTTTAACTTTTTCTAAGCTGTTTCATTTTTAAGACATGCCTCAGCGTATTATAAACACCCTAACCTCCCCCATGTTAAAAACGGCTTTCAAATTAAACACGCCCTTCCAAAAACCTTGAAAGCCGTTCTTAACATGGGGAGGGTTGGGTTGTTCATTCCGAAAGCCGTTTTAACATGGGGAGGTTAGGGTGTTTATAATATGCTGGGGCGAGTCGTAAAATTATCGAAGTTGCTATTTATTATTTATTGCAAAAATTGCTTGAAATTTATTTATTTGACAAAAAAAATTACATTTTGGTACTCCTTGGGCGTTGAGTTCCATGGCGACCAGCAGAAAAAAATAATAGTCTCTCCCTTAGTCCCCCACCCCACCTCGCACCTAACATATTTTATTTACTGACGTTGCCGTAACTAAACGATTATTTGCCACATTTACAAGCATTTAATTATTTATTTTGAGAAAAGTTTTACTCTTTACAAATATTTTTAATTTACATGCGCGGATGAACAAATTGTTGAATAGTGCGAAAACAAAATGTTTTTGTAATAAACTTCAGGTTTGCAAAATTTAACTGATATTTGTTGTCAGCATACCCATCCGCAATTACTATTAACAAAAAAGTCTATAAAAGTCGTCATTTAAAAAGAAATTTAGAAACAAATGTTTGTAAAAGTGAGAAATTATTAATAAATGTTTAGTAACATTTTTCTTTTAATATTCATAAAGAGTAAAACTTTTTTCAAAATAAATAAATAAATGTTTGTAAAAGTGGCAAATAATCGTTTAGTTACAACGGCAACATCACTAAATAAAAAATGTTACGTGCGCATGCGTCAGGCCTGACGAGGAGGGGGGACTAAGGGAGCGACTATTATTTTTTCTGCTGGTCGCCATGGAACTCAACGCACAAGCTGTACCAAACTTTTTTCCAATATTCATAAAACGAGTTAAACCAACGTAAATAAATAAATGTTTGTAAAAGTGACAAATTCAGGTTTGGTTACTTTTTTTATTCATGAAAAGGGTTAAGCCAACGTAAATATATAATGTTTGTAAAAGTGCGAAAGGAAAGTAAGTAAATAAATGATAAATGTTACGTGCGCATGCGTTAGCCTTGACTAACGGGTGGGGCTAATGGAGCGACCATTAAATAATTCTGCTGGTCGCCATGGAACTCAACGCCCAATGAGTGCCAAAAGTTTTACTCTTTATGAATATTAAAAGAAAAAAGTTACTAAACATTTATTAATAATTTCTCACTTTTACAAACATTTGTCATTCATGTATTTACTTACCTTGGTTTAACTCTTTTCATGAATATTAAAAAAAACCTAAACCATGTATTGATAATTTCTCACTTTTACAGACATTTTTAATTTACAAGAGTGGATATTTTTGGGGTAAATATTTACATTTAGGTTCACCTCCACAATTTTCTTTTTTAAATAAATAAATTTACTTCTCCGCAACTTTTATTGATAAATAAGTCTACTTCTCTGCAACGGGCACTGAACCCCTCCTTTTTTTTAATAGTATTTTCGGGTAGGTATGCTGACAACAAATATCAGTTAAATTTTGCTAATAGTTTTCCACCCCCCTCCAATTCCGGAAGCTGTTCTTACGATGAGGAGGTTGGGGGTGATTATAAGGTGGACCTAATCTAAAAAAAAAATACCAAGTTTTTTAAACGATTAAAATAATTTCTCACTTTTACAAAAATTTTTACATGCGCACATAAGCAACTATTTTTTTTATTAACTTTTTTAGTTTTTTATTTAAAATGAGTAAATTTCAATGAATAGAATAAATCATTTATCATTAATATGTGTTTTTGGTTTTGTGTTGAATGAAACTTTTTTTCATTACAACAATAATGAACCAATTTAAATCTTCCAACATGCGTTTAAGGGTTACGAAATTATCAATAAATCGTTTAGTTACTAAGCCAACGTCAGTAGATAAAAAATGTTACGTGCGCATGCATTAGCCTTGACTGGGGAGGGGGCTAAGGGAGCGAAATAATTATGCTGGTCGCCATGGAACTCAACGCCCAAGGAGTACTTAAAGTGGCACTTATGCACTTATGATATCGTTCTATTTTTTTAAAATAGTATTTTCACGTTAAATTCAAATTTTATAATATCTTTTTCTTTTATTAATTTGTTAAGTGAAAGTACAAATAACCTGGTCGGTTTCTAATGTGTGGAAAATCTAGCTCCCGAAAAAAAGGGGTACTCTGGATAATAACAAAAAATTAAAATTGCCTCAGTCTCGAAAGATTTCTTCTCTACTGAACGAGAAAAAACGGTGAAGTGTAGTTCACCTTCTGTTTCTTCCCCCCTCTTTTCCTCTCTTAACATCTCTCCCTTTCCCTCTCGCAATCTATCTTTCTCTCTATATCACCCTCTCCATCTCTCTTTGAGCCCCTTTCTCTCTCTAACTCCCTCTATCTCTCTCCTTTCCTCTGTCTCATCCCTCTCTGTTTCTAACTCTCCCCCTCTCTCTGTCTATATATCAATCCCTTTATCTCCCTCTATCTCCTTCCCTTTCTCTATTTTCCTCTCACTTTCTCTTTTCTATCTATATATCTTCCTCTCTATCTGTCCATCTCTAATCCCTCATCCTATTTTAGTCTCCTAAATTAATTACAGTGAATAAGGCATTGTCAAAACATGGAAAAATCCTATTTTAGTCACCTAATTCACTGACTGTGAGAAGAGAAATTATTTGGAAATTACTGCTACCTTGAACAGCACCAGAAGTAACTGGTAAAACTCTTCTAATTAAATTGATTTGGGCAGCCATTTGGTAACAAAATGACATAGCCTTAGCCCTTGCTGCATGAGGAATACCTGCGACCTTGCTGCCAAGTAAAAATTATTTATTCTACTTTGAAACATTCAATTTTTCAAACATTTCATGTTCGACATCTCCAAAATATCCAATATGGGGAAAAATATTGCAGAAGTGCAAACTTATTATTTAGGATGAATGCCCAATGGTACGCAAAAATCATTTGAGGCTCTTGGTCGATCCTTGAAAGATTTGCGTGGCAATGTCAGACCATTTAGGAATGCAGTAATATTGCTTACAGGAGATTTCAGACAAATGTTACCTGTTATTCTTCAATCAACACCAGCAGATGAAATAAATGCTTGCCTCAAATACTCTACTTTTTTATTCCACGTGAAGGCATTAAACTTAACTCAAAATATGCATGTCCAGTTGCAGACTGTTCGATCCGCCCAAAAATTTTTGCATCACTTGTGGGAAATTGGGTACGGAAAAGTTCCAGCTGATCAGAGTTAAGGGCAAAATTCTTTGACTTTTAACTTCTGTAATTTTATTACATCAAAAGAAGAGTTAGTTTAAAAGGTTTTTGCAGATATTCAAATTATAAGAATTCCACTTGACTGAGTGAATGAGCTATTCCTGCAGGTCAATACAAAGAAATCCATGAACTTAACGCTATTATTCAACGTAAAATTCCAATTGTTGTGAAAGCAGATAAAGTGGTTAATTATCCAACAGCTATATTTGCCAGGGATGCCACCGCATGTATTGCAACTGAAATTTGGCGTACTAATTATCATGTTGTGAAATATAAACCAATCCAAGCTTTGCAATGGCACATGGCTTGCAGTAATAAAATTAACAAACAATACCATAGAAACAACAATCTTAACATGACCTTTCACAGATGAATATATCTTAATTCCATGCATTCCTATAATTCCACCGGATACATCATTACATTTTAGGAAATTGCACTTTCCAATTTTATTGTCGTTTGCAATAATTATCAACAAAGCACAGGGAACAATCTTTACAATTGTGGGCCTTATAATTACACACTGACTGCTGCTGCTGCTGGTGTTCTCGTTTCCATGTGTGATCAGCGATGCTACATTTTATCATTTTTAATTACAGTTTAACTTCACCTTTTGGGATGTAGTGTTATTTCTTTTTCATCCTTACTGCAACTCTAAATATTTTCTAAATCAATCCCCCCCCCAAAAAACATTATGCTTGTTTACAGCTGTTTCAAATCAGCGTTCATTTTAAATCATAAAATGAATCATGCAATTATAAATCATCAGATGAGAACAAAGCAATCGGCACTTATGCTTTTATGTATTTTAAGGACATTTTAGTTTTCTTTTCATTTTTTAAGACTTGAGGCAGACAATTCAAGAAGTTCTTAAAGTTCTTCAATAATGACCGTTTAAAACTATTTGTAAATATTATAGACTACTTTATTTATTACGAAAGTTTAACTTCTGTAAAATATGTTTCTTTTCTTTTTATTTTGTACATGTTTTTTTTTCCATTGACACATACTTTCTAATAATGACTGTTATAATCTATTTATAAAATATATATTTTATACATATAAACACACCTTAACTCTGTCTGTCTGTCTGTTTGCCTGCCTGCCTGTCTGTCTCTCTCTCTCTCTTTCTCTCTCTCTCTCTCTTTCTCTCTCTCTCTCTCTCTCTCTCTCTCTCTATTAGTGGATGTGTATGCGTGTGTATCTCTGTGCGTGAGTAAGCAAGTTCCCTATGGGCTCCGAGACGGTAGGTGTATCAGAATTTGGGGGAAATTTTTGAAACCCCTAATAAGAAACTGCGAATAAAATATAAAAAAAAAACTCGTAATTTCTCTTTTAAAAGTGGGTTGTTTATTTTCTTTTTGGATTATACTTCCAAAATAAACTATTAAAGTTGTATAAAAAGTAATAGAAATATTATTTTTTTATTAAAAAAAATAAACAGTAATGAAATCAATTGAATTTTACGAGCTAAGAATTTTAAAATTTTTAAACTTTAAAAATCTATCAAAATTTTTCTATTGATTCAATTTTTACGATATTTCCAGGGTCAATATAAAATTTTCTGCTCTTTCCAATAAACCGAATATAATATTTTAGACAAACAGATTTTTTTAATTCATGGCCCTCCATTTTGAGATGTCTATGAAAAAGTAAATAATTAATTTACGCACCAAAGTGTTATATATTACAAATTGAAGATAAAAGATCAATAAATAATATATTCAAATTTAAAACAAAAAAGTAGCGTTTTTTAGAAATTTACCTATAAAGTCCGAAGTTTAAAACCTTGTTTTTTTTTGTTTTTGTTTTTTAAATGAAACCTTGGTCCTTGCGCCTTTAATTGAAAAACATTAGGGCTTGAATTACATTTTTCGAGTAGTTATAAGTTTGGAAAGACAGGGGGTCGAATTATTCAATATATTTCCCGCATTCGTAAGGTTAGTTTCTGACACACCTACCGAGGTGGTAGGGTTGATTTTTTTTAAATTTCACACAAATATACATTATATGCCTGGAAGTGTTCTTAGGTTGCGTATCAGAATCTCCTCGATAAGCATCGAAAATCGATAATCGAAAAAAAAAAACGACTAAAGAAGAAACAGTTCGATTTTGACCAAAGTTAGCATCCTTATACAGCCTAACATCACAACTGCATTTGAGAAGTTTTATCGTCGCACAAGCAGATGGGTCTGGCATATAAAATCAACAATACGGTTCTTTGCTATGACAGGGGCGTGGTCAAAATGAACGTTTCTATTTATAGCACAAATGGACTATGATACTTGACTTTTGCATTTTAAACTGTAATTCAAGCTATTATATAAAATAATTTTATAAAATCAACAGTAGGTTCTCTACAGTGCAATGTAGACTATAATCTATTGCAGACTATAATCTATTGCAGTTACTGTGAGGAGGTATGTGAAACTTCTTCCCAATGCACCATGGTGGGTCCCCGACTAGAGCAGGCAATGTATCGACTTGATTGAAAAATAACGATTTCATCGATTTCGATGACAATAAAAGTATTTAAGAGTAAAAAATTATTTGATCCTCATTCAATCCCGTGTAACGTCGGGTTTCTTTGTTAGTAACCTATAATGCGTATTTTATTATGTGTGTTACATTTAAATTTTTGCATGTTAATACAGTTAGGGAAGAAGGAAACAGGGAGGGAATTTTAAAGTTTAGAATTTTGAAGGAAGAAACTATTAGAGCAGAAACTTCTCCGGCATCTATAGACCTCTACAGTGCATTACTACTGGGGTACATTTTGCCGTTTGCTTGCTGAGTTAGTCGGTATATTTACAAAGTTCAACGTTGCCGTTACAAACAAAGGACAGAAGAATAGAATAAATAAAATCCTGGTCGGTATTTTTTCTTTTTTAACACAAGTTTTCATTTCCGTTATATTCGGCGTCACTTAAATAAAGTCTCTCGCTGCCACATGTCTATTTTAGCCTGGTTGCGTTTCTCTTTCTTCCAACCGCAGGCTAGGCACAGCCGGCAAATTCTCGTCTGCGACTTCATACGTCCAATTCTTTCGGAGTCGACATTCCTTCTCTCCGAGCAAGTGTTTTTTTTTTTCAATTTTCTCCCCAAACAAAGCACAGTACCAGTAGAGGACTACTATCGGAGACATAAGTTGCAGGGATATTATGAAAGGAGATGAGTAGAAAGATGTCTATTCACATTACACTTGAACTTTTGCATGTCAGTACAGTTGGGAAAGCAGAATCCCGGAAGGGAGTTCCAAAGTCTAGCAGTTCTGGGGAAGAAACTATTGGAGTTATACCTAGGAATCTCTATTGTATAAGAGTGGGATTTAGTTGCTTGTCGAGTTTGTCAGGAATATTTACGTCGAGAGGGTACAAGTACTTGTAGTTCGTCAGAGTATTCATCATTAAAGTACTTGCAGAATAGGTAGAGCGATGCAACATTGCGTCTGCATTTTTCTCCCTTTTCCCTTCTCTTCTCACGCAAACTTCCTAAATTCATTTCTCCTTAAACAGCGTCTCTACCTTTTCTTATCTTATGTAACAGAGTGCATGTAAGTGCATGAGGAAATATCAGAAGCAGCTTAAGCATGGATGGCAAGGGATCGTATGAGCAGCAGGAGCAGCGTTTGAACGCGTATGCAAATTAGGAAGTGTGCGCGAGCTGATATGACAAGAAAAAGAAAAAAAAGGACACCACGTGGTTGGAAAAGAGAAAAAAGTTGATACCGAAGGAAGCGGACGTGTAAAGTGAAGGCAAGAATGGGCCGTCTGTGACAAGCGCGCTGTCGGAAGAAAGAGAAGCGCGAACCAGGTTAGATGGAAATGAGAGATATTTTAAGTGGTGTCGAGACGGGAGCATAGCGATAATAAACGACTGGTGTTAAAAAAGAGAAAAATGCCGACCGGTATTTTTGTTTATTTTTTTCTTTGTAAAACCAATGTAGCCGATTGACCGCTGAGAGTTCTTCAAGCTTTGATATATCTAGCCTCACCAACAGAGTTTATCTGATCGAACTGATCTGAAATGAAATGGTTTATTTTAAAACTATACAGATTAAGCAGAACAAAAGTAAGATACACCTGAAGAAGGTCTAAGGTTACATCGGCCGAAACATTGTGAAAATAACCCTCCAAATAAGACCAGCAGTCCAAACAATTCCTATAATAAAGGTGTACACTCCTGATCAAAAATTTAAACCACTTGAAAATCTTTAAAAACAACCCTTTTTTTTAAGATTCCAAACATTTAATTGAGAAATTTACATTTTTATAAAATGAGGCATTTTAAACTTGATCAAAATTATAAGACCAGAGGTATAAATTGATTTTTAGTTCAACTTCAGATTAATAATCATTGCGTACAGGTGTCAGTATACCTAAAGCAAGCAAATTTACCAAAGTTGAACGTTCTCGAATTCTAGATTTCCATAAACAAAGTTTGTCACAGCATGTGATTGCAGTTAAGGAAAATGGCAGTAAAACTGTGATTTGCGACTTTCTAAAGAACAGTGAGAATTATGAAAAGCAAAATCGACTGGTAGGCTCCCCAATAAGTTTCTTCTGCATTGAGTAAGAGAAGAAGACGGTTGTTATGAAAGACTGGGGACTTTCTTCTGGTCAATTAAGGCAGTCACAGATACTGATTGCAGTCCAGTAACCATCAGACGACACTTACGACAAAAAGGCATGGTAAATAAAAAGTGAAATTTTCTCTACATGTCATAGTTGTGGAAGGTCCCTAATGGTATGGAGTGCCTTTTCTTACAGGGGGATGATGGAGCTCCAGGTGGTGTAGGGTCGTTAGACAGTAGTTGATTATGTTAGCATGCTACAAAAAGCATCTTTGATGACAGAGGGCCATCGTTTGTGTGTGGGGTGGATGGTTATTCCAACGGGATAATGCCGCAATCCACGTTGCACGACGGATCTTGACCTTTCTGCAAGAAAATGGTGTCCATCTTGCATGCTCACAGCACTTAAAACTAATTGAAAATGTTTGGGATGGGTGACAAGATATGTTTATCAAAATGGCAAACAATATTTAACAAAAATAAACTTCGTGAAGCCGTCTTTATAAGCTAGAACAACATCCCACGCACCTTAATGCAAACGCTTATTTCTAGCATGCCCCAAAGAATTTTTGAAGTCATCAAAACTAGTGGAGGTAGAACTCATTATTAAATTTGATTGTTGAATGTTTTCATACACTTTTCGTACAATTTCGTAGAATTTAGACTCTTTGTCTTATCAAATGTAAAATGTCTTATTTTATAAAATTTAAATTTCTGAATTAAATGTTTAAAATGTAACTTCTTCCCCATAATCTTTTAGGTTGTAGTATTGGTAACCTTAAGTGGGAGGAGCTTAAAATCTATCCTAAAAAAAATATTTCTTTTTAAAAATATTTGAAGTGATCTTAAATTTTTGGATCAGGAATTTATTATTCTGTTACTGATTAGACTGGCATGTTGAAAGATAAAGAAAGATATGAAACTTTGGCCTCTGAGGTTATGATTTCGATTCACAGTGATGGTATACTACCAAATCCTCGCCACACTTTCGTTTGTTTTGATTATGCGAAGCTGGAACTATTATTAAACTCTCTCGTTTGATAAAGTTATTTTTTGTACAAACGAAATGTTTTTTATTATTATTTAATCTTAACAGTTTACTTTAATAATTATCTTTGAAATAGTCAAAAAATAAACAAACATTTATTTTTCATAGGATTTTTGCAATGAACTCATTTAACTTCCAAATTTAGTTTAACTTTTACTTTCTGCCACCGCTGTGAAAACATTTTTCATTATAACATCTTTTCACATGTAGAACTATTTTTTTTCCTTTCGAGATTAATTTTAAGCTTTCAATCAGAAACCTATTAAAAAATTATGATAAGCCGCCTTTCAAAACCATGTCTCCCTATCAGTTTCCGCCATATTAGTACACACACACACACACACACACACACACACACACACACACACACACACACACATATATATATATATATATATATATATATATATATATATATATATATATATATATATTAGAAAATACCCGTCCAAGTATGGGTAAAATAAATTCCCCTGAACAAATTCGACAAAAATCACATTAATACATTAGTTCCCATTAGATCATCGAAGTTAAGCAATGTTTAGCCAGGTCAGTACCAGATAGTTAACAATTTGGGAATATCAAGCGCTGTATGTGGAAGGGCGTCGATAGTTCTCTGCAAAATCTACAAAACCTAATATCGTCGTCCTCTGACGAATATATTCATGCCACTGGGGACCGCTTGTGACTTTCCTACTCCCATGAAACTTCTTCCTTTGGAGGAAGCCAAATTAACCTGCCTAGGGTTAGTGTCGCTTCAGTATGGGTTCGGTTCGATTTACAAAGAGCGTAATAAAAAAAATATTGCTATTTAACCTTATTCTATAATCCTTATAATCGTTATATGATTTTTTTATTTGAGAAAATGTCTAAAATTTAAGGATTAACTTGGTGGGTCTCAAAAATAAAGTGGAAATTCAGGGAATCTAATGACGAAGTATCATATTAGGCTGAGAAGAAAGTTCTTGCGGCACTCTTAATCTTGATTTCAAATGATGTATTTTCAAATGAGTTTTTGTTATAATATCTTTATTTTATGCATCATTTAAAAGAGAATTTATTGCTCTATATAACCGTTTAAATTACAATCGTTTTAAAACAATTATGCCTTCCTTTCAAAACGTTGAATACAAGATGGAAAATAAACAAATTCGCACAATTTTATTATTTCAATTTAAGCTACGTCGAAAATTTGCTGAAACAGCTCACGATATCAACGAAGTGTTTGGCCCAGGAATCACTACTGAACGCACAGCACAATGGTGGTTTAAGAAATTTCGTGGCGGCGGCAAAATTCTTGAAAATGATGAGCGTAGTGGTCGGCCATCGGATGTCGACAACGATCAACTAAGAACCTTCGTCGAAGCTAATTAACGCACAACTGTTTGAGAACTTGCTTTTGAATGAGGCGTAACGTATACGATGATTTCCAACCACTTGAGAGAGATTAGAAAGACAAAAAAAGATGATAAATGGGTGTCTCACGAACTGAACGATAACCAAAAGAAACGCCGTTATGAAGTGTAACCTTCCCTTCTTTTATGCAACAAGAACGACCCGTTTCTCCATTGGGTTATGATTTGTAGTAAAAAGTGGGTTCGTTACGAAAACCGACGATGCTCAGCTCAGTGGTTAGACGCAGACAAATCTCCACGACACTTCCCGAGGCCAGATTCGTGCCAAAAGAAGGTCATGTTGACTGTTTGATGGTCTATGACTGGTCTCATCGATTACAGTTTTTTGAATGCAGAACTGTTAACAAATGGATGAAATGCATAAGAAATTTCAACAACAAGACCCAGCATTAGTCAACAGCAAAAGCTCAATTCTCATCCACAACAATACCCAACTGAACGTTGCTAAACCGACCCTGCAGAAGTTGAACGAATTTGGTTACGAAACTCTGTTTCATCCACCATACTTTCCAGACTTCTCACCTACCGACTACCAATTTTTCGAGCCAATCTGATAGGTCCTGAACTGTCATCTAAACTTCAGCCTCTGTCCCATCGACGAAACGTTGCATCCCTCTGCATGTTCTACAAGTACTTTAACGGTGAATGCTCCGACGAACTGCAAGCACTTGTGCCCCCTCCACGTAAATACCCCCGACAAACCCAACAAGCAGCTAAATCGCATCCCTACACAGTAGAGATCCCTAGATGTAAGAGAGCCTTCTACTCCAATAGTTTCTTCCCCAGGACAGCTAGACTTTGGAATTCCCTTCCGGGTCACTGCTTCCCCAACTGTACTGACATACAGAAGTTCAAGTGTAACGTGAACCGACAGCTTTGTGCCCAACTCACTACACAGTATGATGCCTATGTCCCTGATAGTAGCCCCCTACAACAATGTGGAGATGTGCCTTGTTTGGGGTGAAAAAATCTAATAAAAAAGCCTCTCGACAACTTTTTGCGTGAGAAATGCTCCAAAAACCTAAGTGATATCAAAAATGCATTCAGCGAATTCATCGCCACCAGAACGCAAGATTTTTATGTTACTGGCATAAATCATAAATACACTTGTTTTACGCTGGCAAAAATGTGTTGATTGTGATGGTGCTTATTTCGACCAACAAGTAAAAACCGCAAGAACTTTCTTGTCAACCTGATATTTTAATTTTCAATTGTGAGGTTATGCCCACATTATGGCCCCTAAAAACCCTTTAAAATACCCACAGACAAAACATTAATTCATGGAATATTTATTAATTTATGTCGAATACCTATCATCAAATTTTCGTAAAATTCGGCGGTATTCGAATTTTCACAAAGAGCTTCTCTTTGCCCTCTCTTCTATACTAAATTAAACTAAATATAATCGAAATAAACTAGTAGTAACTGCTTTCCAAAATTAATACACAGTGCTATCAGATCAGGTTGTCTGAAGATACTGGCTTTCTGACCTAAGATGCACCAAACATTGACGTTATTTTTTCTACCTCTCCCTTTGGAAAACTCAATCATGTCAAAACGCAAACAACAATTTTCTTCTAAAAAAAAAAAAATACAGCCAAACCAAACATCATGAATAAATATTTGAAGATATAATAAATTTGAATCATAAAACCTTTTTCAAAATTGCATGATTTGGTATGAAATAACACGAAAAGGGTTGATATGCTGTAAAACAACAAACAAATATAATAATCAGTAATATATAAATATACTATATAAACACAGAAACATACCTACGTTTATACAACAAAAGCACGTTAAAATAAGTTAAAACACAAAAAACTTATCCATCTAAGTAGAAAAATAATTTATTCTTGCCTTTGGTTATAGTTTTGTTGCATATTTATTGGAAAATCAGTCTTTTGTAACACGACGGGGTTAAGCTACATTTATTTGTGTAAAAACTGTTAAAATAAGTTAAAACAAAATCTTATCTATTTAAGTAGAAAAGTAATTTATTCTTGCCTTTGGTTATAGTTTTATGTTGTATATTTATTGGAAGATCAGTCTTTTTAACTCGACTGGGTTAGACGACAGACGAGTAATAATATATAGGTAAGAAATATATTGTTGACCTTGTGTATACTGTGAATAACAGCAGTGGCTTTCCATATCGGACTTCAAACATAGTTGGTCATGAAATAGGTAAGCAGGCGAATGTCTTGAAACCGGAAGTCGAAAACCAGATGGTTAATTTCATCGACCAAGCAAGCAAGCAAGCTGATGTTAGTTTCCTATTAATATAAATAGTGATATAATATGTAATAACGTTTACCTCTCTTTTCTTTCGTTATTTTGTACTTAACACTTTGTTTGGTTTTTATTGAAATAAAAGCTTTCCTACCCAGACACACAACTACGTCTGGTCCATCCACAATTAAAGTATCTGTTGCGGACACGACAAATACACGAAATAAATTCTTTTGTTTATCCTTGCATTTAAAATCAATTTGCCGTGACATATGATTTTTAATACTTCTCTCTCCTACCCAACACGGAATTGTGTAATAGAAAATATTACTAATACAAGCGACCACACCTCTGTTTAGTCTGTCAGATGATGAGATCGGTGAAGGAAAAAGAAAAAAAGAAAAGCTTAATTTTGTAGATGGGTTCTTTTGTATACATGTGGCACTAATTTGTATACGAAGGGAATAGTGGTTATTAGAAAAATAAATTGGATAGAGCAGGCAGTAAATATTTCGGCAGCCGATAGAGAGCATAAAGAGCAAAAACTAGTATTAACGCTGGCGTCCCTCAGGGTTCTATCCTGGGCCCAACTCTCTTTTTGATTTTCATCAATGATCTCCTAAGTCCTATTCTTAGATAATTCGTAGACATTTATGCAGACCACACCACAATCTATGGCAACACTTCAAAGGCCAACAATGACAAAGATCTTTCTGAATTTCTCTCTAATGATCTTGAGAATGTGGTGCAATGGGGAAAAGGGTAGCTGGTTAATTTTAATGCATCAAAAACCAAAGTTTTCTCTTTCCATTATAATCGCTTTGACCCCCGTCACGCCCCAATCGAAATGAATAGATCCGATCTTGATGAAGTCCCATATCTTGAAAAGCTTCTGGAACTGACTTTAACTCCTGATCTGAAATGGAGCACATACATCAAATCTGTTGGCAAGGAAAAATAGTTGGATCATTCTATCGCTCCAGTAGGCATTTCACTGCTGATACAATCCACTATCTGTATAAGAGCCAGTACGCCACATCTTGGCAGGAGCTGCTCAGCGCACCGTATCCAGCCTTGATAGAGTTCAAACCCAACTTCGAAACCTAGTGGGCAATGCCCTTTTTTCCACAACTTCTTTCCAACAGAAGAAACGTTGCGAGCCTATCTCTGCATTATCATTTTTTTCATGGCAAGTGCTCAACTTAACTCCAATCTACGCTCCCCCCTGCCCAAATTTCACAAAACACTTGACTAGCTACAACCACTATATACGATTTCCCCCATTCTCTATCTGTGCCTAAATTTAAACAGATTCCATGAACAAAGCTTCTTTCCCAGAACTACGCGCCTGTGGGAAACTGTTCCGCTGGCCTGCTTCCTGGTTGAGTACAACATGATAGCCTTTAAATCGAATGTAAACAAGTTCTTGTGGAGCCATTCCCATAAAAATTAAATTCTACCCAATTTACACCATTAACGAATGCTACACTACCATCTAACATGCAGTAACCATTATCCTTGAGTGACCTTCGGGCCTTGATAATCACTCTCAAGGAAAAAAAGGGGTTGAAAGTTAGTTATGGTTTTAGGTAAGAGAAGTTAGTAAGAATTGTGACGTTGATGAGAAGGAGTTCTGACATTTACTCTCATTTACCCAGCTGCTCCATTCCCTTACCCCAGGCCTTATCCCTCTTCCAAAAGCTATGTAAATGCAGTTTGATATTCATTGATTTGTATATTAATGAATTAACTGCCATAAAAAAATGTTATAAAAAGACCATAGACGAGTAGATGGAGAAATGATTGGTGGCAAATCGAACAAAACGAATGTAAAATGTAATGAGCATGTTGTCAATTAATTTTTTTCCTAATAAGATTACAAGCTATTTCGGCAGAAATATAAAATTGGTGCGACCGATGCGAGAGTCGGATTTTGTGAAAATTCGTCACAAAATGGATCGGATCAGACTTTTGAGAAGTGCATCGTGAAGGTATGGACATATTTTTATAATTAGCGTCGTTGTGTTGTGTCTAGCCGTGTTTGAAAAGCTAATTATGTCTAGATGTGGAGTGTGAGCTAGCTGTGCCTGGCCGAGTTTGAAAAGCTAATTATGTCTAGATGTGGAGTGTGAGCTAGCTGTGCCTGGCCGAGTTTGAAAAGCTAATTATGTCTAGATGTGGAGTGTGAGCTAACTCTGCCTGGCCGAGTTTGAAAAGCTAATTATGTCTAGATGTGGAGTGTGAGCTAGCTGTGCCTGGCCGTGTTTGAAAAGCTAATTATGTCTAGATGTGGAGTGTGAGCTAGCTGTGCCTGGCCGAGTTTGAAAAGCTAATTATGTCTAGATGTGGAGTGTGAGCTAGCTGTGCCTGGCCGAGTTTGAAAAGCTAATTATGTCTAGATGTGGAGTGTGAGCTAGCTGTGCCTGGCCGTGTTTGAAGGGCTAGATGTGCTAAGGGGCCTTGAGGATATGAGTGCCGATCTGGGCATGCGTTTATGTCAGATGATCTTTAAGGATCATTGGGGCGTGTAGTTTGATATTGATTTGCATATCAATGAATTAGCTGCCCTAAAAGGGTGGTAAAAAAAGATCGTAGGCGAGAGGACGGAATGGGGTGGTTGATAGCAAATAGAAACCCCCCCCCCCAAAAAAAAAACAAATATAAAATGTTCTGAGCATGCTGTCAATTTTTTTTTCTAATAAGATTACAATAAATACATAGATTATTTGTTGAAATAAACTTTTATATGAGGTGGTGGCGTCTTATAACATTTTGTTTGTTACGGTAATTTGAAATTTTTTATATTTTTCAACAGGATATTTACATCCACCAAGGAAGAAGTTATGTTTTTACTCAAACTTGTCAATACGATTTTTTACACCTGACCAATCGTCACCAAACTTGGTCAAAGTATCGGTCAATGTGTAACTTAGATGTACCTTAATTTTGGGTTGTCTACGTCAAAGGTCATGATAATATGCATATAAAACGGCACACTTTGGGTGATAACTTCGGTTTTCTTAATCGTAGAGATTCGATTTTCTTTAAATTTGCTGCATCGATCTTATGCTCATCATTCAACTCGATCAGATAAATAGTTTTTAGGGGGGGGGGTTATTCATGTTTTAATGACTTCATTCCATTTTACATATCGTTAATTATTTTCTTCGTCAGTAGAGGTCGTTGTATACTAAACGACCATAACCCCACGTCTACCTCATCCGTGCTACAACTCCTGTTACAAATTGATGACCCGGATGTGATGTGACGCAACAATCGAATGCGTACATATTTGTACAACAAGAGCACAAGAAAATCGACCGGACTAGCTCAACCACAGCTTCGAACAAAGGCTCTGTAAAAACGATCAACATTATATCGAGTCATTGATTAGGACAATAACGAAGAAGAATATTGGTTGCTAATTTTGAAATATATTTTTCTTGCGTCACGAGTGCGTACGCCGTACAGATTTTTGTTTATTTTTTATTTATTTTAATATAGGGTGAATACTGGACAAGAGCCTAGAAGATGTTTATAATGTATTACAAGACAATATTTAATAATATTCACTGAATTTTGTTTCCCGAAAATTAAAATATTTCTCGCAATAAATTAAAAGAAAAGTGGTAAATAAATAGTTTGCAGTTCAATGAGTTAAACATAAATGAAAATAAAATGATTTCCGGGCAAAGCCAGGTAGATACAACTCATAACCTATATACGCACTGAACTAACTTTAGTAGGACAACAGGGGCGTTTATGAAACTGTAATCTATTAAGCTACCTAACGACCCACTTAAAAAGCCATTTTTTCACCGTTGTTTTGCGCAAAGCACCAACGAAGAAATCCCATAAGTCTTTAGATGTGAAATATTTATGAAGTGCGTGTATCACGCTTGGTTCAGTTAGAGTTGAAAAAAAAAAAAAGGATGAAAACTAATAATACGAATAATATATAGGATGACAAAATGGCGGGAAATGATCAATAATAAATAAATCCCTTGTGAACCGGATTAATGAACGCGAAGTATGCTTAACAATAACAATGTGTGTATATATGTATGTGTGTATGTGCGTGTGCGTGTGCGAGATATAGATAAATAAATATATGAAGACAGAGAGAGAGAGAGAGAGGATAGGAGAGAGGAAGAGGGAATAAAAAGAGGGGTATTAAGGGAGAGGCATAGAATGTGCTGATTTATGTGTATATTGGTTATATATTAAGAAGTTGATGTTAAAGTCTCTCCGATGTTGAAAAGGTGTCACTTCTCATGGGAGAGCTTCTAGAAAATATGCTGATAGTCACGATTCTAGGCTAGGCACAAGCGTATCCATATTCATGTACGATATCGAAATATCATAACAGGTTATTCCAATTGAGTGTTGATTTTTTTTTCAATTCTTATTTGCCCCATTGCGCTTACAATACAGCGAAACATGTGGATGACTACTCTATTAAGTCCCTCTTTTTGGGTTGAGCACTGTCGTAAAGTTTTCGTCTGCTACTTAATTAACGTAACGCAAAGCTCGTTGCACTTTTAAAAAAATCAGCAGTCAAAATATTTATATAAATAGACATTTGATGAGATCGTTTGCGGCCGCCGATTCCATGGGTCAATGGGTGGAGCTGTCAACTATCGACTAGATGGTTGTAGATTCAATCTCTGACTCGAACTGGGTGCTAGTTTTGCCGCACTGAAAGTGCTCAATTATTTAAAAAAAAAAATCAATATAAGAGGATAATATTTATTTTAAAATTTTACGGAAGATAAAAAAAACAAAAAAAAAAAAAACATTGATAGCCTCGGTTTCAAATCCGGTATAAGGACATCAGTTTATGGTTGAAAAATATCGGATTCTGCTCGGCCTCTGTTTATATCTGATCTCATCAAAATAAACAAAAGCTGAAGAGAATTCAATATTTTTTCGACCATGAACTGGTATCTTTAGATCGTATTTGAAATCGACGACATCGGTGTTTTTTCTACCGTTCTGTATCATTTTAATATATATATACGTGTGTGAGAAAGAGAGTTCTGCATAGCATCCCAAACGGCTGAGCTTATCTTTTGCAAAATTCACACAATAGTAATTTACATGTCTGACAGTGTTCTTAGATGTGTTTTGTACAGAAATTCATCCGATATGTATCGAAAATCCAAAAAAACCCGACACTAAAATTTTTTTTTTTTCGATAAAAAGAAGAATTTTCACAGGGGAATTTTTATACGCAACACCGGCAAGGGTAATAATAAAATCTAAGGAATGATTTCTGCTTAAAAAAAAACAAAAAATAAAATAATGGGGATAAGCATGGAACATCGTATCCGCAAAAATAAACGAATGGATGATGAACGATTGACTGATGCAGCACTGGGGTTTGATACTGAGTTGAGACGGGAAATGCTGTCTGTTATAGACCGGTTAACTGAAGAAATATCTTGCAGATTTCAACAAGTTCACAATCTTGCAAGTAAATACGTTTTTCTTACACCGTCAAATTTGCTTGATGATAATTATAATTGTTAGCTTGGTGAAGTTAACGGAAATATAGAAAAAGATAAATTATTTGCCGAAAGGAAGAGATTACAGTATTTTGTGAAAGCTTCAGGAAAAGACAAAATCAATTTTTGAACTTTTTAACTTTATATAGAGATACCACCTTGGGGTCCCATCCCTAATATTATGATCTTGCTGCGCATTTTCCTTACCGAGCTATTAGTGTTGCCAGCTGTGAGCGCTCTTTCTCGAAACTGAAGCTCATAAAAAACTATCTTCAATCAAACATGAGCTTACAGACTTTGCAATCTTCTCCATTGTCGATAGAGTAAATTTTGACAGAGTTATTGATAACTTTGCCAAAAAAAGCGCGAAAAGTATGTTTGTAAATTTTTAACCGACTTGATTTCTTGCGATAGTTTTCTCACGAAAATAAATTCATAGCCTTATTTTCAATTCATAAATACATTTACTTAAAAAAATTAAACTATTTATAAAAGGATAGAAACAATATTGACAGCAACAAATTTCGTAAAATTTGTGCTTAAACCGAGCGATTACACACATGAATTTCAAAAAGCTCGAATAAAAGTGTTTTTTGTTCTTCAGGAGGCTCGATCTCTTAATAATAACATTATAAAAAAGTAAAGAAAACTGCATCGGACTATCCTCTCCTTGATACATTTTTTATAATATGAATAATACGTTTTTGTTTTGAAAGAAAATTGGTTTCTTTTGTTTTCTATTAACTTCTACATAATTCCCTTCAGAGTAATGTTTAAATACTTATTATTATTCAAATTATTGAGAAGAATTTGTTAAATAAATATTTAAAAAAAGGGAATTGTGTAAACATTAATCTGAAGGGAATTGTGTAAACATTAATTCAATGAAAACAAATATTTTGAGGGATTTTTAGAATTTAGAAGGTTTTAACAGGTTGGCATATGCCAGCAGTGGGGAGGTGGCAAAACAGGTAATCATATGCCAGCGGTGGAGAGGGGGAAAAATAGGTAATCATGTGCCAGCGGGGGGGGGCGTGTAATTATATGGCGGGGAGGGCAAATAGGTAATTAGATTCCGGCGGTGGGGAGGGGCTAAACAGGCAATTTATATACCAGCGAGAGGTGGGCAAATTTTACGACCGCCCCGGGCGGCAAAATCTGATGCTACGCCACTGATTCTCCTCTACGCCTTTTTACTCTATACTGCTTGATTTTTTACCACTCTATTCTAAAACAAATTTTTCCTTCTTTATTTTTCTATATTTAGTTACTCCCCGACCTTTTTAGTACCTTAACCCTTAATTCTAACTTTTTCGATTCTTTCCCCCTAAACCAAATTGTAATGTTGATTACCATCTATCCCTCTATATCCTTACTTAAATTTATTTCCATTTATACCTCTCTCTCATTTTAGAATTTGTTCGCCACCTTCCTCTGCAAATCTTTCAAGACCAGCATCTTTATACGTCGCACTTTATTCTCTAACTAGAAACACATAAGTTTCAAAGTCTTATACTTTTACGTTTCACTTCCTCACTAATTTTGTTTTATCAATTTTAACAGTTCTTTCATACACAGCTTATTTCTTCATATTATCTTTATCTAAAATTTATATATATATATATATATATATATATATATATATATATATATATATATATATATATATATATATTTAATTATACGTCTTTCTGAATTTATTTATTCATATATGATTTTGATTTCGGTTTCGATTATAGCTGAAGGCAAACAATTTATATATATATATATATATATATATATATATATATATATATATATATATATATATATATATATATATATACTAGGCTACCCGTGATCCGTTGGGTCAGTATGTTATATTAGCTATGGAATTAATGTATGGGTGTGACACTTGTGACGTAAAGAAAATAGTTTTTTGTAGCATAGCACAAACATTTTTATGAAAGTATTAAATATGAAAAAAAATATATATAGATTATATATATATATATATAGGATATATTTATATATATATATATATATATATATATATATATATATATATATATATATATATATATATAGGATTCGTCAGGCTTCCTGACGAATCCTATAGTGGATGAAACGCAGAATATGCAGTGTAGCTTAAATCACCATATATATTTTATAAATTACTAACTAGCTCTACCTATTGAGCACTTTTGAAGTAAATACTTAAAGTTTACGCATAAATCTATACTTTCGTATATTAAATTTATATGTATATATATATATATATATATATATATATATATATATATATATATATATATATATATATATATAAAGTTCCACCAAATAGAAAGTCTACACTTGTCATTTTCTACATAACGCAAACTTAAGCTAAATTGATTCCAGCTGTTTCAAAAACCGCAAAATATAAGCTAAATTGAATGTAATTATTTAAACAACCTATACCTCGTTTGATTCGCCTTTTATTCCTCTATAATTTTACCTGTTCATATTTGACTTTTAATTGAAGTATCCTAATGTTCACATCAATTTAAAAAAAAATTAACTTCAGATGGAGAAGGCAAAATGAAACTCCGCACAATAGAAAATTGTTATTTAAATTTAACTTTCGGAATAGACACCTCCAACCTCCCAATGTTAAGAACGGTTTTCGGAATAGATACCCCATGGGTGGGTGGGGGGGGGAATATTTACCTCAAATTTTACTGTGATAGTCGTTGTCAGCATAGCTAGCCGCAAATAGTATAAACAAATTTTCAATGTTCCTTTTATCAACTTCCGAAGCAGTTGATGCTTATTAGGCTATAGAAAGTATTCCTTCTTTGACAAATTCTCTTAGTCGGTCTAATTATTATCAAAAATATAATAATCGAAATTAATTGTTTTCGAATCAATAATATAGTTGAAGGAACACAAAAATGCTGTTTCGAATTAAATATGGATTTGTCATAGGCACACTTGCCCCTACGCATTCACTGACCACCATAAAAATAGAAGCTAGAATGGTTTTGTTTACATATTTAAAAAGAAACAGAGCGCGCTTTATTAAGTTTCTTCGAATTGTTTGTCTTCTTTGAAATCGTTAATTTCTATAAATAGTCGATCATCCACGTGAGTTTTCGATGTATTAGTACTGTTAATTATTTCTGAATATTGTGCCAGAGCTGTTCTTCATTTGGCACCAGAGCAATCAAAGTGTAGGCCATTATAGAAATAGCTTTTTACTTGTTAGCTAAAGTGTGGTTGGCTTTGGCCCTGTATATTTCTAGGTCATTCTTCCCCGTTTTTCGAGTGGAGTAAATTTATTGTTTGCTGGCTGAGGTGCCCAAACCGGAGAATGCAGAAGTGTTTGGCCAGGTAATTTTTAATAGGCCAGAGTGCTCCTCCTTTAGGGATACTGGCTTGACTCTCCCCACCTTCCGAGCTTGTGTCACATTTCCTTGCGATGAGATAAAAATAAATAATAGCTCTCATTAAAACAACTTCCTATCGTTGGAACTATTAAGGTATTTTATCTCTCGCAATTGAATGTGTTGCATTGGCAACAGAAGGAGAAAGTGTTTTTTGTCAGTAATAAAAAGCATCGCTTGACTGGAAACATCGTTTGCCTGCTTTTCTCATCTTTATTGTGGTATCCGGACTCATCACCTCGCTTGATTGACAATCCTGCAAGTAATCGTGGACTAATATAACAGTGTGCTCTATTTTATTTTTAGTATGGCCTTTTTTTTTTTTTTTTTTTTTTTTTTTTTTTACTATTTAAGCAAACTCAGCATTTTATTTATTACTGACGGTTCAACCATCTCCTAACTCGAAGCCCGTGTGCCTCGGGTAAATCAATGGATAACATGTCAATAAATTACGAAACATTCCAATTTAAAAGGGGGAAAAAATCTTTATAAAACAATTTTTATATACTCATGCAGTGATTCTCAACCTTTTTACATGGTGGCACTCTATTGAGTTATTTTAAATTTTCGTGGTGCACTTATCACAAAAAATAAAACATTTTCTATCCATCAAAAATGGAACGATTGATGACTGATAACTCTAGCCATGTCATCATGATTAAGAAACTAAGTGTTTTTATTGAACAAAATGGAATGAAATGGCTTCCAGCTATTATCGCTTTGCGGCACATACACTGTACTAATGAATCACCATTTGCTGAGGACGAAAGCCATTCAAGGATGAGGATTAAAATATTACATTGATATAAAAAAGTTCATGTATGGTCACCCTTGGCCAAGGTACAACACCTGTCAGCCTCCCTTTCATCTTCTAGGGGGTTACCATACAATAGTTCTTCCTCCCTGGTAAACGTAATGCATCTAGATAGATAGATAGATAGAGGAAGCCCGCTGACATTGTTCGGTCATTTTCTCCTGATGGTATCACAAACAAAACATCCGCTTCTAATTTGTCATGAGCCAGCACGGAAGTAGTTAGGCTCAGAAAACTACCATTAGACAAGGTTCAAAAGAGAGTCGCCAATCTGATAGATCCTGAGCTGCCAGCTAAACTTCAGCCTTTGTCCCATCAACGAAATGTTGCATCCCTCTGCCTGTTCTACAAGTACTTTAACAGAGAATGCTCTGTCGAACTGCAAGCACTTGTGCCCCCTCGACGTAAATACCCCCCACAAACCCGACAAGCAGCTAAATCCCACCCCTTCACAGTAGAGATCCCTAGATGTAAGAGAGCCTTCTACTCCAGTAATTTCTTCCCCAGAACAACTAGACTTTGGAAACCGCCTTCCGGGTCCCTGCTTCCCCGACTGCACTGACATGCAGAAGTTCAAGTGCAACGTGAACCGACATCTTGCTGCCCAACTTCCTACACAGTACCCCTGATGCTTATGTCCCCGATAGTAGCCCCCTACAACAAAGTGGCAGTGTGCCTTGCTTGGGGTGAAAATGTAAAAAAAATATATAGTAGATAGATATTATGTTATGGTGACTTACCCATTTACTCGTAATGGACTCTTCTGATCATAATAAAAATGACGAATCTAATATTTTCATGGGGTATTATCGTGACCCTGACGTCAAAAGTTACGACAATCACTCTGACAGAAACTAATTCATTTCGGTGATTTTTTTTTTTGTTTTTTTGTTTTTTTTGTTGTTGTACTGATACAAATTTTCTTAGTATTACTAGAGTATCCACCCTCCCAGGCCTTGCCTCCCGATTTTCGAGAGGGACAAGTTTGTTGTCTGGGGCGCTTCTGCTGGAAAATGCCGATGAGGTTACAGATTTATTTTTGCAGAACCAGAGTGCTTCTCCTCTTGGGGAGCTGGCCCATTTTCCTACCTTCCTACCTTCCTACCTTGTGTTACATCACTTCGCGGTAGGAGAGAGAGGAAAATACCAAAGTATCATGACCCAACAGACTGTCTAACTAACAATCTTAACAATCGGAAAATGCTGACAATCTTTTTTTGTATTCTATTTTTTGTACACTATATTCTTTTCTACCTAAGTTCCTTGTTCGAGTTTTTCTTAATGGCGCTGTCCTAGAGCTACAACAATTATTCTTAATTATCATCACCTGTAGTAAGGATTGAACCTTCGACCTCTAGAAGACTACTACTTAGAACTGATTTTAATCCACGTTTTTAATTCTTACGCCACGGGTTTATACTAATATGGATTCAGAGGGATTTAAACTTTACCTTGTCTAAATGTGAAGCATTATTTGGATTATTTGGACTACTATTGTTTTTCATGAAAATCGCCCCAGACAAAGGATGAAGCCACTTTATGAAAGGAGCTAAAAAAAAAGTGTATAGCTTTTAGCTATTATCGCTTTGTGGCACACCAGTAATCATTCCGCAGGATATACACTGTACTAATGAATCACCATTTGCTGGGGCCAAAAGCCACTCAAGGATAAGGATTAAAATATTACACTGATATAAAAGAGTTCATGTATGGTCACCCTTGGGCAAGGTGCGACACCTGTCAGCCTCCCTTTTATCTTCTAGAGGGTTATCATACAGTAGTTCTTCATCCGTGGTAAACGTAATGCATCTAGGAGGGGGGGAGGGGGCTCTGTTAAAAAAACAAATCAGATAGAGGAAGCCCGTTGACATTATTCAGTCATGTTCTAGTAATGATGTCACAAACAAAACATCCGCTTCCAATTTGTCATGAGCCAACACGGTAGTAGTTAGGCTCAGAAAACTACCATTAGAATGGTCATGTAAGTTTGTAATCTTGTCTAACCGGAGATAGCGAAAATAATTCAAATTCAAGGTCAAAATTTTGCCGACGATAAGTATTACATGGAATAGATTCTGACCCAGAAAACAGCAATACTTCCCTCTTTGTCAGAAATATCGCTGAGGGAATGTGAGGACTAAAGGACAAAATAACGAAAGCAAGGGTTACACTTTCTACTCTCCTGTCTTCATCTTAAGTGTTATTCTCACAAAGTTTCGTTCAATGTAACCTCCGACCTTCTTCAGGTGTATCTTGTGGAACTCAGGAATCTTTCTGCTGGACTTGAGTATCTTCTAACTAAAATTTTCAATTTCGTACAGATTCTACAGTTCAACATCAACATTTGTAAGAAGATGTGTATTTGTTGTATCTGCTTTTCTGTATTCTATGCAAATTATTAACCCCAACGTCTTCCCAGAAAAATGACAAATCTTAATAAATATTCATGAGCGCCTTATTAATCTTACTCGTTGTGTTGACAAATTCCGAGCAAATTATTCCCAAGGAGAAATGTCGTTGGGAAAGTAATCATGTTGAAATGTTAAAGTTTGCAAGAGAAAGAAACGGAATTCATCCGGTAATTAGATTGACTTAAATAACGAAAATGGCGGAATTTGTATTCAACTGAAGAATTTAGAAATATAATGGCGACATTCTTGATTTGTTAAGGTAATTTAACAGATGCTTTTTATATTATTTCTAAGATAAATAACATAAAATAAATGTTTACGTTGCTTTACTCACAGTTACATTTTATTCATATATATATATTTTTACGTACATAATGGAACGATAGAAATGTCGCCCTAGAAAAGACGGCTTGATTCCATTTCTGTTTGATGAAAACCGGTTTTCTCTTTTTTTATGCAAACCATCTATTAGTTGGCCAGTTGCGTACAAATCTCAAGAGCGACAGGAGCTTTCTATTATGTCTGAATGCGATCTCCAAGTTATGAGAACAGGATTATTGTCAGCACCCTCAAAATACATCGCTGGATTGCCACGAGAAATAGAGACGTACCCAGGGTGATGAAAACAAAGTTTTAGGCCATGGTTATAGTCTTTGTGTGGTTTCAAGTGAGGACCACATCATGCCACCTCACATCTTCAAAGTTGGCTTGAAAGTCAACACCGAAGTGTACCTAGGTGTGCTGAAGAGTGTGGTCATCTCATGGTGCATTTAGGTAGCCGCTGGCAGATCCTGGGTGTGGCAGCAGAATGGCGCACGCCCACAAGTCCAAAAAAAAAAAAAAAGCTTGGCTTCAGAAAGAGTGCTACGACTTTGTACAGTCTTTTACTGACTCCCTCTCCTCCCCCAACCTGAACACGCTGGACTACTTCGTTTGGTCATACGTTGAGAACATCACCAACATGACCTCCCACAACACCAAAGCCAGCCTAATCGCCGCCATTCGCTGAGTATTCACCGAGCTCCTGCTGGCGCTTGTACAAGTGGCATACTTCCAGTTCCGGATCTATATCAAAACAGTGATTGAGGCTGAAGGCGGTTACATTGAATAGATGTCAGCTCTACTACATATTCAAGTTATCTGAATTGATGTTTTTCAATAAAAGTTTTAAAATAAAGCTATAGTATTGTTTTCTTCAGGGCGACAACTTTATCGTTCCACCCTGTATTATCTAGCAAGGAGACCCAACATTGCTCGGATTAAATGAAGGTCAAAAAAGATTTTTATTGTCATCGAAATCGGTGACATCGCCTATTTTTCAATAAAATTGATTGATTGCCTGCTCCAGATTGGGACTCACCGTGGTGCACTGGAAGGAAGCTTCACATGTCTCCCCACAGCCACTTGAATTAAAGTTTAAGATGCAAAAGTCAAGTATCATGGTTCAATTGTGCTCTAAATAGAAACATTCAGTTCGAACGCGCCCTGTCATATCATCAAAGAGCTTACTGTTGATTTATATGCCGGGCCTTTCTGCTTGTTTAATAATAAAACTTCTCAAATGCACGTGTGGTGCTCAGTTTTATAAGGTTTTGACTTTGTTCTAAAATCTAACTTCTTTAAGTGGATATTTTCTTTTCGATTATCGATACTTATAGGAGGCATTCCAATACAAAACCTTTCTACGAACACTGCCAGGCATAGAAAGTATATTTGTGTGAAATTTAACAGAAGATCAGCCCAATCGTTTCCGAACCATAGTGAACAAACTCACACACACGCATGCAAACACACACACACACACACACACACACACACACACACACACACAGTGCCTTGCAAATATATGTGAGCATTTTTGAAGTTTTATTTACAGATCAAAGAGAGGAGGGGGAGATATATATAGAGAGAGAGATAGAGGTAGATATAGAAGTAAAGAAAAAGAGAGTGATTTACTAAGAGATAGAGAGTGAGTAAGAGAGTATAGAGATAGAGAGTAATAACGGATTAGGTTATCAGTTTATTAACTAGAAGATGAATTAATCAAATGTTTTATTTCCCGATTCAAGGGAGATAACCAACCTAATTGTATGATTACATTTATTATAGTACTAGCATTTGAGCCTGGCGTTGCCCGGGTGTTTGGAGGTGTGTGTTGAGCAAAAAAAAAAGTGGTAGTAGGAAAGCAGACTCGCACCCGTACCACAAAGGAGGAAAAGAACGGGGAAAAAAACGTGACGTCTTTGCTGTTACGACCACCGCCAAACCGGAAGTGACGTCGGTTTTAATTAAGGCAAGACAATCAAAAGGAGAGGATAACTTTCGAACATATCGGCGAAAAAATCGACCCCTCCCCCTGTAGAAAAGTGCCCAGTTGAGGGTGAAGATATCATGGTTTTTAGCCAATTTTTCGATATTTGTCGTCTGAAATGTCGAACTTAAAAACGGTACTGATCTTTTATATATCCGTCGCTCCGTCGAAAAGACATGCAAACATACATACATACATTTATATATTGGTAGCTCAAAGTTTCGACCCAAACCGATTAAAAGCCTGCCCTTTATGTAAAATTTCAAATGTTTAGACCAGAAATTGTCTGAGTAATTTGGTAGAGACCGCAGAGGTCAATTTTTTAAAAACTTTGACCACCATTATGACCCCTTAAATTTATTGTTTTGGGCTAAAATCAAGTTATTAAAGTAGATCCATGTCTAAGGAATCTATATCTAAAATTTCAAGTGTTTAGACCCAAAATTGGCAGAGGAGTTTGGTAGAGTTCTGAAAAGTCAAATCGTTGAACTTTGACCCCTTAATAGCCCAATTTCTGTCCGAAAACCGATTACAAAGATTTTTCCAAATCTCAATACTCTGTATATCAAATTTCGAGTCTGTAGACTGAAAATTGAGAGAGTTATTGCGTAGGGAAATGTACACAGACAGACAAACACTTACACACACACATACAGACACTTTCACTTTTATAGATATATAGATTTTTTATAGTAAATCAAATGTTGATTCTGTAGTCTAATATGTTAAGGAATACGGAAACTGGGACAGTAAAAGCAGATAAAAACGACATAAAATAAAGAAAAAAATTACAGAATGTTGAGAAAAATATATGGAAGAGTGAAAAACGTGACACGATGGTATGGAAGACGTTTAATTTTGTCGTAAGGTTTAATGATAAGACGCGAAACTATAAGATAAGAAAGTGATCTATTACAACGTGTTAGAATTTTTTCATGGCGTCAGTCTTAGATGAGATTTAAAAAACGGATGCATAAATTACATCGTGATAGATTCGTGATTATACAATGTGGTTCATATTATTTATTATTCAGAACTGCAATTTGAACCGAGTAAACGGAGAGAGAAACAATAGTGTTATTTTTTACAAACTAGCAAGGAGACCCGACGTTGTTCGGAATTGAATGAGGATCAACAGATGTTCCACCCTCCCAGACCTATTGAAATCGATGAAATCGCCTATTTTTAATCAAATCGATTGATTATCTTCTCTAGTTAGGGATCTCCCCCTCTCCAGTGTACCGCAAAGAAACTTCACACGTGTATCTACATTGACTTAGTCAACAATACGTATGTGATGTAATGGAATAACCTAACATCCCTTCATATATGAAATGAACTATAGATATATTGACCCTCTCACGTGACTGAGAGAGAAGGAATAAAGACAGGAAGAGAGTAAGAAAAGATGTCGAGTAACTCTTATGTCAAATGTACTCCATTGTAAATAAACCCCTTTTTCTTTCACCAATGACCCCGTGTTTCTTGCTGTATTCTTCTTTAAAGTAAGGATATAACAAATAGCGACAGGATTCGATTTTAAAAAAAAGAAAAATTTAAGCCAAAAACATATTGAAAAACGAAGAGAAAAAATACTGCACGGAAAAATTCAACTATTGAAAAAAAAAAAAAGAAAAGCTAAGTAAGAAGGCTATATATTTTTTTAATTCAGTCTGTTACGATGCTACTGAAAAAAAAAGAAGAGAAATTGACATTTCACGAAGCATTGAAAAGAACAATTTTTGAAAGGTGTCCATTTCAAATTTCTTTTGTTTCATAAGAAGAAAAAAAATACGGCGCAAGGAACGCTTGTATGCTGTTGGTTCGGTGACAATTTCGTGTGTGTAACCCCCCCCCCTCCCCCCAAAAAACCTTGTCTATAAAAGAATGTTTTTTTGTGGTTTAAAAAAAATATTCAGTGAATTTATTTAATGTCTTGTGCAGGTACTGTTAACCTATTGTTTTATTACTGTGTTAAGAAAAAAAATTATTCAATATGGAACAATTAGCCGAGTTTACAAAAACGATACAATTAGCACTGGCAGCTCAACAAAGCCAGATGGAATTTTTACAAAAAGAACAATTAAAACAAAATGAAGTATTAAAAACAATATTAATGAAACACGAAGAAAAAAAGGATTGTCGGTTCACTCCGGAAGGAATTGCAAATTCGCTGACAGAATTTTTACATGAACGAACTAATGGCTTAACGTGTCTAGCATATTATCGTAGATACGAAAATATGTTTTCCAAACGATGTAAGGCCTGGTCGGATGAAGAAAAAATTATTTTACTGTTGCAAAAACTGGGCTCCCATGAAAATACCAAGTATACAAATTTTATACTCCCAAGGAAACCTGAAGATATTTCTTCTAAAGAGACTATAGAAATTTTATCGAACATTTTCGGGGAACGGGATAGCTTATGTTATACTCGTTATATATGTTTAAATATTTTGAAACAAGATGATGAAGACTTTATCGCCTATGCTGGGAGAGTAAATTCCCAATGCGAGTTATTTAAGTTGAAAGACCTAAAAGTTTAAATGCTTGGTATTTGTGCAAGGATTAACATTCTCGAAGGATAAAGAGATTCGTTCTAGGATATTATCCATTATGAACCAAGACATAGAAATAACCTTACAGAAAGTTACTGAGGAATGCCAGAAACTGTTAAACTTAAAACATGATAATACTAGTATCGAAGAGAAAAATGTTGACAAAATACAAAGGGTAAAGCAAGGTGACCACTATGTAAAAAATACTGTAAGACGTGGGGAGGAAATAATCACTTCACAAAAGAATGCTACTTCAAAAGCAAAATATGCTATAAGTGCAGGCGTAAAGGACACAAGTCAACAGTATGCAAAAAGGATAAATACTGCACCCCTGAAATAAAGACCATTGATTCTAAAAAAGAGTCCATGTATGGCAAAAAAAGGAAATATATTGAAGTTAGAATTAATGGCCGGAAAGTAAACTGTCTTTTGGATACTGGAAGTGACATATCCTTAATTGATGAAACAACATGGAAGAAAATTGGTTCTCTAAAGCTGCAAAACACAAAGAAAATTGCCAGAGGAATGTCTGGAAATAGATTTAAAATTAAGGAGGAATTTTATACTAATGTGACCCTGAATGAAAAGACGTTAAAAACTAAAATATATGTTATACCTGGCAAAAATTCTAATCTATTCGGTATAGATTTGATGATACTTTTCAATTTATGCGGAAACCAATAAACTCATTTTGCAAAAGAATAAATGTGACAGGATCTGAAAGTCCCAAACTGCTAAGAAGATTTTTGGGGGATTTGAAGAAGGATTTTAAAAATGTATTTTCTGTCTGCGTTGCTGCACTAAAACGGAAGTGAAATTTGAACTGAAAGATGAAGCGAAACTGGCGTTTAAACCAAAAAGGAAGGTTCCGTATTCGGAATTAGAAACAATCGAGAAAGAATTAAATAGACTCGAAGAAGTCGGAGTAATAAAAAAAAGTGGACTACTTTGAATGGGCATCACCCACAGTTTATGTGAAAAAGGAAAATAAAAAAATCAGGGTATGTGGAGATTTTTTGACATGACTGAATGATTCCTTAAAGGATCATAACTATCCACTCCCTACCCCTGAGGAAATATTTTCTAAGTTAAATGGAGGAAAAACTTTCACAAAAATTAACTTATCAGAAGCATATTTGCAGGTCACAGTCCACGAAGATTGTTCTAAATACCTGACAATGAATACTCATACAGCTTTATTTTCCCTAAAACGATTGCCGTTTGGGTTGAAAGTAGCACCAAATTTATTCCAACAGATTATGGATGCCATGCTAGCAGACTTGGATTTTGCAATGGCTTATTTAGACATTTTGATAAGAAGCAAAAATGTTGAAGAACATAAAAACCATATTCGGAAGGTATTCGAGAAAATAGAAGACTACAGATTTAAAGTGGCTCTCGAAAAATGTAATTTTGGTATGGACAAGATTGAATATTTAGGACAAATAATTGATTGGAAAGGTATAAGACTTAACCCAAATAGGACAGAAGCAATTAGAGACATGCCTAGACCAGACAATGTAGTGAAGTTACAGTCATTCTTGGGTCTAGCAAACTACTATGATTCTTATATCCCAAATATGCACGAACTAAGAGCACCATTAAATTAATTATGGAAGAAGAATAAAAATGGCTCTGAACAAGAGAATGTGAGGAAGCATTCCAAAAAATTAAAAGATGTTTGTTATCGAATATAGCGTTAGCACATTACGATCCGAAAAAGGTTTAATTGTAGCGGCAGATGCGAGCGAATACGGTTTAGGAGCGGTGCTTCAACACAGAATGGAAGATGGATCTACTAAACCAATTTCTCACACCTCGAGGGTTTTATTACCCGCTGAAAAAAGTACAGTCAAACCGAAAAAGAAGGGTTGGCGATTATGTATGTCGCGAGAAAGTTTCATAGATTTATTCATGGAAGTTCTTAGTCTTGGAAACGGACCATAAACCATTACTATCGATTTCTTGTTCGAAAAAAGGGATTCCTACTCATAAGGCAAATAGATTACAGAGATGGAGTATTATTTTGCTCAATTACGATTTCAAAATGAAACACCTAGCATCTAGTAAAATTGCACATGCCGATGGTTTGTCGAGATTGATCCCCAGTAAAACTGAATTTGAAGAAACTGTTATAGCAGCACTAAAAGAAGAAAATGAACTAACAGATATATTAATAAATAATGTTAGGGAACTTCCTGTTACACTTGAGGAAATAAAGAAAACAGCGAAAACAGATAAATATATTAATAAGATAAAAAAAAACAAGTGGGACAAGACGAAAAGAATAGAAAAGGATTAAAAGTGTTTCCATTTTCTATGTGTGATGAAACTCTGATGTACGCAGACAGAGTGGTAATACCGTGAGTATAACAAAAGAAAATCCTAAAGGAATTCCACATGGGACATTCTGGAATCTCCAGAATGAAGGCCCTAATGAGAGGATTCACATACTGGCCTGGAATGGATCATATACAACCTCCAAACAAGGAAGTACCAGTAACTCAGAAATCCAATCACTCTCCAAAAGTAAAAAATCGGCAAACACAAATGGTGAGGAGAAGTGAAAGGAAATCATCAAAGTGGCATTGTGCCTTGTTTAGGGTGAAAATGCAAATAAAGTAATCGTAACTCCCTGAACTGATGATTTCCAAAAGGATGAAACACTAGTGCCTGTAGGTATTTAAAAATTATTATAGTAATAATTATATATATCAGTGACTTTGCGCGCACGCGCGCGTGTGTGTATGTGTGGAATGGTCTCTACCAAACTACTCTGTCAATTTTTTACTTATGAACTTAAAACTTGATATATATATTTTTTACTTATGAACTTAAAACTTGATATATATATTCAGACTTCTGGAATAAATTCAATTTGGTTTTTAACCGTTAAAAATAGCTGCTAAGGAATCAAAATTAAAAAATTGGAACTTGACAGGCGTAAGTAAACTTAATGTGTACCTTCCACGCATGCGCAAACATACATTGATATGTTTAAGCTGGTTAATTTGCAGAACTTTGATATGAACGGTGGAGAACTAAATGTTTTGGTTTCGATTTTAGCTGATGGCACACAGGTTATTTTTTTTAACTTTTGAAATCACTACTATATACTGGGTACAATATAATAATCAATAGAGAATTCACTCTTAATTGATGGCAAACTTTCTGACTAATAAGACAATGGCGTTCTGCATCTAGTTTGGTGCACTGCAGAATTTGCTGTGGCTTTACAATTCGAAGCTGGAATTAGCTTTCCGGATTCAGGCCTGGGCGGGTAATAAGGAGGCCTAGGTTTGCCCAGTTACCAGGGTCCCCCTCTCGGCGTTGCAGACAAAGTCCAACGGAAAGGCAATACGATCGGAGCCAGCGCAGCTGCAAGAGTTTCTATTTACTTGCCTCCCCACGAGGGCAGAGTTAGACACAAGGTCAGTTTTTAATGTGGGGAAATCCAGCTCCCCAAAAAGGAGGAACAAAAATTAAAATTGCCTCAGTCTAGAAAGATTTCTCCCCCTTTGATTGAGGTCAGAAAAGGTGAAGTGGAGTATCAGAACAGATACTTCACTCTGATCTTGGCCAAGTTGTCGGAAAAGGTGTTGCAGTGCTTCACCATCCGCATATCGGGCTCGTACCGATATTTTCTGTTGATACTAACTGTTTTATCCTTTGCTCTTCCCAAGGCATCCGCAAGGCAGTGGCTCTTTAATAATAAATACGAAATCTACATAAATTAAAATATCGTATTTAAGCGTATTCTACGATCGGTCAATGCGGGGCGACCTGCTTGTGAAGTAATTAGAAAAAGTCTTGGAAACAGTTAAGACATCGTATTTTGTAGTGTGCACAGAAAACGTTAGACGATGATTGCTAATTATGTAATGAAAAGCAAGTCAACAGAGGTTAAACAGGCTTTCTGGTGCAGACGGGGTCAAGGGGTCAAACCAAATCAATCTGGTTGACTCGGGATTAAAACTAGATCAACCTTGACACAGACGAGTGTTGAGTGCATAATGACGTGTTAGTGACGTAGGGACACGTATCCCTCCTACCTTTAAAATATATAGAAACGCACATGGTACATTTTTAGTCAGTCAGAGTTGAGTTTCGTTAGACGAGAGAGACCGGGCAGCGTCGAGGTCCTGGATATGACCTAAAACTATATCCGACAGTGAGGCCCCACCTTGCGGGCCTTGGGGAGCGTGGAGCCACCCTTTAATTGCCATTGCTCCCAGGTCCACTCTGACCCGGAGTGGTAGTACCTGTTAGGGTCCCAACTATGGGTTAAATAAAATCCGACTTAAAAAAACAAATATACTCTATTAAAAATCGTTCCTAAAAATAACTAGATTCGGCATTAAATAACCCGAAAAAGGTTGATATGCCGTAAAACAAAAACAACCAACCAACGTGCAGCGTCAAGTAGAAGAATGAGAAAGCGAAGGCGCAAAATGAGACCTTTTGGTCAGCAGTAACTTCTCCATCAGCGGTATTTGATTTGAATAAAAAGAAGTATCATGCTAAAACAGTACGTTTGTTGTGTAGTGCCACATGCTAGCAACTCCTGAAGGACTGAGGCCAATGGATGAACGGAGGGTGCAGCTGGAAGCTGCAGAAAATAAAGTATGACTTTTGCTCTTATATATATATATATATATATATATATATATATATATATATATATATATATATATATATATACCCGCATATAATATAATCGATATATATATATATATATATATATATATATATATATATATATATATATATACCCGCATATAATATAATCGATATATATATATATATATATATATATATATATATATATATATATGAGCAAAAGTCATACTTTATTTTCTGCAGCTTCCATATATATATATATATATATATATATATATATATATATATATATATATATGTATACCCGCATATAATATAACCGATATATATATATATATATATATATATATATATATATATATATATATATATATATATATATATGCATCTTACACGCATACGCTTAGAACACAACTAGAAAGGTTCAAGAATACTTGATTGTGCGTGTGTACGCCAACTGTGTAAATAAACTGTGTAAATATTTGAAGCGTCGTGTACACACGTATAATAGAGAGAATTAATAAATATTCACCAGATGATTTAAAAGAGGCCATCACACACACACACACACACACACACACACACGAAAGCATAGCACGTACAAAGAGACACACACACGAACAATGTAGACGCAATTATATAGACTCAGTATATTATATATATAAAGATAATTAGTTTACGTGCAAATAAAAGAAAAGATAAACTATTAATGATTTAGACGGAAAATTAAACATTTTGGATAGAAACTATTTTCGGTGCAAATGCAGAGTTCAACCTAATAAAAAAACACACAGAAAATACAGAAAAATAATATATCTACACACTTGTCAAAGAACGGAGTTGTTATATTCCAAAAATCAAGTAGTTTTTTTTTAAACTAAAATCAAACTTGTGAGGGAGCAGGATGTTGTATCTTTAACTGCCATGTTTAATAATCAAAGGAAGATACCTCAATTCAAACTACCGAGATCAAAATTAGCGTTGGCTACCATTTACTATAAAAATCACTAAAATCATAAAAAATGATTTTTATACTTAAAAAGGCGGTGCTTATTTAGAATTACACTTGTTAAAAAAACAAAAATAAAAAATACAGAAAAATATTTGTCACCGAATGAAGATGTCATATAAATGATAAACGCAAATTGATCAAGTAATTTTTTAAATTAAGAAAATCAAATTTCTTGATAAAGCGATACGTAAGATTGTAGTTGACTATGTTGAATAAATAAAAGAGAGACAACTCAATTCGAACTATCGAGATTAAAATCAGTCTTATAATAAATACATTTAGCATTAAAATCGTTAAAAATGAAGTGATAGAAGATTACTTAGAATGAAGAGGACGGCTCAACAAATATTTATTTATGTTAGACTTGAACACAACGCTTTAGTAGTCGGCTGGGAAGCAGCCTCGTGGTATTTTGTTCCACAGATGAATTTTTTTAGATAAGAAACTCTGTTCATGGAAGTTCCGTTTGAAAGATACAATAGAAGTTCTTCACTGTTATTGTAGCTAGGTGAATTTTTCTGTGCAAGTATTACACGAGAAATGGACAGAGATTAGAGCTCAGTCGAGCACTTATATATAAATATAACGAGGCAGTAAAAAGAAGCTATCAATATTTATTCGGTGTGAAAGCGGATGTAAAAGAAAAGAAGAGATCCTCCCCTTTCTAGATTGCGAAGTCGGTTTTGTACTCTGTCAAGACAAGAAAGAATACTATGAGGGGCACTTTCCGGGACATGACAGCAACTTAGTGTAGGAAATTACCTCGCATGACGGTCATAAGGGTTGAACGTGTCAGAAATGTACCACACATAATGACAAACACTAACCTGGATTCCCTTAAGAGACATTAGTGAAGTAAATTGTCATTCAGGCGGCGTAGCCTGGTAGCTGGTTGCTTCAACAATTGTTGGCAACATTGAAGACAACATTTCAACTTAACAAATGGAGTCTAATAATTTTATATTCATATTATTCAGAAACGAGAATTATATTGGGGGGAGGGGATCTCTACAAATAAGAATCGGTGAGCAATTCTGGTTCATTGTCGACTGGTCGGAGCCGTTCCATATAAGTTATCAAATTACCAAATTTTCATTACTAATGGTTACTATATTGTCCAATTTCTACTGTACACTCTTTAACCCTTATCCTTGAGTGGCCTCTGGGCCTTGATAATGTGGTGATGCCTATGTAAAAAAAAAAAAAAAAAAACCGTAACACAAAATGGCGAGCTGCATCGAATTCATTGTTGATTGTTTAAAGTTTCGGTGACAACCGACGAAATACAAAAAAAATAACGGTCAAATCTCCCGCTTTATTAACCTTCAAACATTGAAGAGCGGTGGTAAGGGCGGTTAGAATTGTAGGGAACGATGAGAAAGGTAGAGGAAAATGCAAGTAATACTTCACAGTACAATTTCTGACAATAGGACGTATTAGGTTGATGCAAAATTAATGTCTTTTTTTGACGTTCATGTCAAAGAACGACATTATTTTTGCACCAACCTACTATCTGGAGGTAAAGGACAGCATCCGGAGTGAGATACTTGCTGGAGCGGCAAAATAATCCAACCATCTTTCTATCGACTTTAGCAACAGATTTAATGTAAATCTGCTATTTCAGGTTGACTTGTATGACAGCCAACCTATGCAAATGACCGAGCCGTGTGCGAGGTGACGTCACAGCAAGGAAGAAGGAATAAAAAAAGAGGAAAAGTGGCCTAGAAAGGATAGAAATAGATTTATTATACACGTGGCTCGAGAACGACACGAAAAGACGTGTCCTAAACATAGTTGAACACGGGCAGAGTATCATGTGTTCGACACGGCAGAGTCTAGTTGAACCCATTGGAGTACAGGAAGACTTCTGAACAAGAAACAAGGCGTTAATCTGGAAGCACCTGTAAATAAATATATGCTGTGTCAACTGAAAAAAAGTGAGTTGGATTCTTTTCGTTTCTTTGTTTCCTTGCGAATGTCTGCATACAACGTGTGGATCCAGAGTGTTGACATGTAAATTACAAGAAGTGAACAGGAAAGAAGAGGAAAGAGTAAGCCGAACAAAGAAAGAAAAAAAGAAAGAAAGAAAGAAACAGAAAGAGTAGCTTGTAAGAGCACGGTTCTTTTTATATACGCTCTATGATTGAAGCAAATGGAGATGAATTGCCAAACTAAAACAGTAAGATTCCTGTGTGAAGTTCATGAAACCACAGGATAGTTACTTTTTGAATGTGAAACGATTTATATTGGTTGGAAAACATTTTCCGTTCACACGTTTCTGTGAAAACCAACTTGACAAAAAAGAGTCAATCGCAGCAAGGCGGAGAAAGAAAAAGAGTAGCAATTGAAGCCATTTTCTATTTAGCGAATAGCATCTTGATGTAAAAATCTGACGCCAGACTTCTATAAAAAAGTGTAAAAGAAAGAAAAGGAAAGAGAAGACCGAACGGAGAAAGAAAATGCGTAACTTGTAGCAGCTCTTTCGTCTCACACATCAATTTCTAATCTGCCACAATGCTTCTAATAACAATCTGTAAATATTTTCACACGCTCATATGAACAGGCACACTTGAATAACGTGATTATTATTCAACAGCCCCAGACAGTAAATCTCATCAGTTATTCAGTCATAACAATATTAACTTGATCTACCTGTATTAATCCTATGCCGGTTGAGCAGGAATTATTTTATGATTTACATTAAAAACAAATTCACGATGTTATCAAAGAAATGCATGAGAGCATATTTTTATGGATGATGAAATTCACTTCAAAACATGGATTGCAACGGTGGGAAACTTATCTTGTGCTAATTTGAATAATATCTGATTGAAATTAAATTGCGGATGATAATAATAATAATAATAATAATAATAATAATAATAATAATAATAATAATAATAATAAATAAAAAAAATTGTGAGAGTCGCCATGAACGGGCACCACACCAAATAATGAGGGTCAAAGAGGATGGAAAGACCGAGGAGGAAAAGCTCTAACTGGACCTCCGCTGGCTGAGTGCAAAAAGGACTGGGACGTTGGGGAGGCTTACTGTCATCCAAATCCAAGTGAAGACCAATGGTCGCCACCAACGAGAAATCAATTGTAAGCGGCTGTGGCGATAACGCAAAATCTTTTGCAAAGAGAAGGAGAGTGTTGGAAATCTGGGGAGACTTATTGTCACTCAAACTCTAGGGAACACCACAAGTTGTGTGACTACACCTTGTGAGCAAATAATAAAAGGTATAATGTCACTAGTAAGATAATTTGATGAGAGATGTTTCTGACAAAGAGGCGAGAATTGCTGTTTTCTGGGTTAGAATCTATTCTAGCTAAAACTTATCGTTGACAAGTTTGTTTTTTACCTTGAAGTAGTATTTTTAGCTCTTTACATCATGTGACTTTGTGTCTTGTCTAGAACGATTTCCATGAAAAGTACACAATGTCATTTTATCTGACAAAATACCAACTGTTGTGTTGGGCTTTTTGGCTTTGATCAAAGGATAGTATCTATGTTATGATGTGGCGGGCAATGACAAAGGTCTGAACGATTATTATTATTATTATTATTATTATTATTATTATTATTATTATTATTATTGTTATTATTGTTATTGATTTGTTAACTGTTACGTAGAAAAAGATATGCAAAGAAAATGTTTTGAAAGAAAGAAATGTTTAGCTAAAATAGGACTTTTAACTTAGATTTAGGAATATTTATGAATAAAATATAACAGAGATATTAATGTAATAAAAAAAAAGATTTAGAAATTCGATCTTTAAATCAATAAACAATGGAATTGACCTGTTAACAAAGAAAGAGTAGGTTTTGATATATAGACTGTAGATACTAGTAAGAGTCAGAGAACGAGTGAGCCGTCCACGAAAGGAGGTTTACTTTGTCAGTGGTGAAAACATTCGACTGAGCTAAGAGACGATGTAAGGAGTAAATGGAGGAATCGTTGTAAATCCCCGAGGGAAACACCTAAATGCGAAAATGAGAATAAATGAGAAAAAACAAAAAGAAGTCCTGTTGTTAGTGCTTCACAGTGAAATGTTTTCTTGCAGTGTCCAAGAGATGGAAGGAGCCACAACCTAAGGTTAGTAGTCCGTTATCAAACGGCCATTATGTGTTTATGTGTCATGTTTGTTGAATCTGTCCGGAATTAACGACTGCTACCGTGTCTATGTTACGTGAACTCTGTTTGAATATCTGTAAACACACACACACACACACACACACACACACACACACACACACACACACACTCAACGAACATTTATAACTACTAGACGATACGAGCATCAGTTTCATACACACGTATATCCATATGCACAAGTATATATGCACCCGTTATAAACTACCCCGATAATCCATCACCGACCAAGAACGTGAATGCAATTTTATATTTCCTCGTCCAGTTTATGAGCGAAAAGAAGATACAGATATTCAAGCGAGCAAAGACACATAAATCCCCACCTAACGTCGGACGCGAGTTGTCAATTTCATAATTTTTACTAACACAGACGCACTCAGTGACCCAAGCACTAAATACATCCGACCTTCATAATTAGAATTAGCTGTCAGATGAGACTATCACACAAACCCTAATCCTCACCCGATATCGGACCATATTTCATATTAATTTAATTTTTTCCAAACAACGCATTATCTACGTAATAACGCATTAGAGACTAAATAGTTACTGTAAATGTGTAGCCATATACGTATGGGCAATCTAAGTGGGGAGTTGTACAGCAAGATGTTTGTTTACATTACATTTAAACTTCGGTAAGATAGTATAATCAAAGAAACAGAGAGTAGGGAATGAATTCTGGTCAATTTGCAGCTTATTTCCAACTCGACACTCACCTTTGAAATGATGACTTTTAAAAATTTTCGAGTACGCTGAAAACGAATATCGCATTTAAAACTGTCGCTGACGAATAGCTTTCCTGATATTAAGACATTGTTTTGTTTTTGTTTTGTTTTTTTGTTTTTTTAAACTAATATGCTGTCGTCATATTTTCGTAAACTTGAAAGGATAAACAATGCACATGCTTATAAACGAAACTTTCCTTCAACTGTAATGTTGTGACCCTTGAGGCTGTGATCATAGTGTAGTATCTGTGTTAACTGTAGCAAGCAGGGCCAAGGGTCAAAACATTATTATTATTATTATTATTATTATTATTATTATTATTATTATTATTATTATTATTATATCATGAATATCAAAACAAGAAAAGATTTAGCAATGTTTGGTATATTTCACATTCGAAGTAGCGTAGCAAGGCTGTATCAAAAGAGGAAATACGGTGGAAGAAGATTGAAAAGTGTAAAAGATTGTGTTAGAACCGAGGAGATGTCGTTGAAGGAGCATATAGTTAGAAGTGAGGAGTCGATGCTTAAGACTGTGGTCAATGAAGTGGAGGTATGTAAGACCAAGGCTGATTATTTGAAACGCATGGATAGAGAAAGGGCAGAGGAACTGGCTAGGAAGAAAATGCATGGAAGTTTCTTCCAGGATATAGCAGAAGTGGCAGATGAAAGATCATGGCAATGGCTTAGAGCTGGGTATCTGGCTAAGAGTACTGAAGCTTTTGTTTGTGCAGCACAAGAGCAGACATTAGGAACACGATTGTTCAAAAAAGTGTTTCTAGGAGAGAAAGTTGGTGCAGGATGCTGGATTTGTGGTAAGACCTCAGAATCAATTGCGCACCTTGCAGCAGGGTGTAGTGGACTGGCCCAGAGAAAGTGCCGCAAAAGACACGATTGCATGGGACTCCGGATGTATTGGGAGGTGTGTAACAGGGTTGGGATGAAGTGTGCTGGAAAATGGTCTGAGGAGGTGCCTGATGAAGTGAGAACAAGTGAGGATGGCAAGGTAGAGGTATGGTGCGACAAAAGTGTCATAACGACCAAGCAATTGGAACATAATCGTCTGGATTTGGTCGTCATTGACAAAGTCTCAAAAAACTGCCAGATTGTAGACTTTTCAGTACCATGGGACAGGAATGTGAGAGAGAATGAGAATGAGAAAGTCTCAAAAAAACTGGCAGATTGTAGACTTTTCAGTACTCTGGGACAGGAATGTGAGAGAGAAGGAGAATGAGAAGTGGAGCAATTATGCTCCATTGACCTTGGAGATAAGGCGTATACACGGAGTTAAAACACAAATAATCTCGGTCGTAGTTGGTACACTAGGAGTAATATCAAGTCGTCTGGAAGGACAATTGAAAAAAACTACAAATCCCGATGTTTTAGGCGGCCTTCAGGCCTTTGTTATTGCAGGTACCACCAACATCCTTAGGAAACCCCTTGATCTTTGAAGCTCCTAGTTTGAAGCCGGGATTGAGGGAAATCCCCTGTAAATGAATCCCATCTCTTTCCAGATAAACGATATCAGAATTATTATTATTATTATTATTATTATTATTATTATTATTATTATTATTATTATTGATAATAATAATAATAATAATAATAATAATAATAATAATAATAATAATAATAATAATAATAATTGATTCGAGCGACGGCGGGTCGCTAGATCAATTACTATGATTAGAAAAATAAACAATGAAATTAGGAAAGATGATTGACATAATATCGCAAAAGGAATGTGAAAATAGAAAATAGATGTAAACATGATTTTGGTTTACATAAACAACCAGATCGGAGACTTCAGCTGTGGGTCTGAGACACGTAATGACACGTGACGAAATGTAGATCTGGGGAGATTCTAGGTAGTCGTTAGCTAGACATCAGAGGGAACGGACGACTCAAGAGTTGGTCTCCATGACGTGGGAAACAGCGTCATTTCAGGCAGCCAAGATGAAAATAAATGTTCGTAAATAATTCAGAGATGTGTTGTGTTATTTACATCTGTTAAAAAGAACTGTTTGTTTACAATTGTTTCGATACGTCAACGTCAATCGTTTTCTGCTAGAACTGTTGCATAAATGTTAAAACTAGGCGATCAACTAAATAATACGCATTTACACGTACACTAATATACAGAAAAAGATAAACCCAACCATTCAAGGTGTACGTCGTTATGAAATATATTCACATACATTACACAACGGACGCCCTTTTTAGAGCCTAACATAACACAACTTAACAAAACAAGATGTAGACCTAGGGAAGCCATTAAGTAATACAGTGGAAAAAAAAACGATATCTTAATATCAGGAAAACTATTTGTCGGCGACAGTTTTAAATGTGATATTCGTTTTTAGCAGACCTGAAAAAGTCTAAACGTTGTCATTTTAAAGATGAGTGTCATGTTGGAAATAATCTGCAAATTGACCGGAATTCTAAATAGGAAAAAAAAAACAGCTATTCGAGCATCCGGCATCTGGGAATCCCAAGGGTGAAAGGATAGGATTTAACCGATTGTCAGGTTAATAGAGAGGTTTTATGTCAAGGCAGGAGGCACTAGCGCATCAAGTTCATCGGCGCACATTCCATTGAAGTACTTTCAGAACAGGCACACACAGATGCAGCATTGAGTCAGGGGCTAGTGCTTATCCAACGACATTTACCGTAGGGGAGGAGGAAGTGTCTAGGGAACATCAAACTCACAAGCGGTCCCAAGTCGCATATATGTCTTCGCTTGAGGAGATGAAACCGTTATGCTTGTGTAGTTCTTGCAGTGAGTTGTTGACGTCCTCCTACATACAGCGCCTGGTATTCACAAATGGTCATCCATCTGGTACTGGCCAGGGTTAACGTTTCTTAACTTCCGTGATTCAACGAGAATATGTGTGTCAACGTGATTATGCAATGTAGGACCTATTGAATAAGGTGAAGTTTGTCCTTATTTACAATGCTATAACTTGGACACTCACCTAAAGATTGAAAAGAAAGTCAGATGACACGTACACCCGTATGCTACGAACAGTGTTAAATATATGTTGGCAAGATCATCCCAGGAAACAGCAACTTTATGGCAACTTACCTGCCATATTTACTACCATCAAGGAGTGACGTCTACGATTTACCGGTCACTGTCAGAGGAGCAAGTAAGAGCTGGTGAGAAATGTATTGCTGTGGAGTCCACAGCACGGGTGCACGAGCATAGGACGATCTAGATCCATGTACATCCACCAAATTGCACATGACGCCAATTGTGATCCTGATGATCAGGGGCAGCTGATGGAAGACAGGAAAGTTTGGAGAGAGACAGACAGACAGAAAAAGTCACATTGGTTTGGGCAAGGGGACTTACCATAGATAGATAGATGGTCCTGGATATGACCTTAAACTATATCCAGTGGTGAGGCCCTAGCTTGCGGGCTTAGGTGAGTATGAAGCCACCCTTTAATTGCCATTGATCCTAGGTCCACTCTGACCCAAAGTGGTAGTACCTGTTAGAGTCCCAACTATGGGTTAAATAGAAACCGACTTGAAAACAACACCTATACTCCTATAAATTCTTTTTTCTTTTGTGTGTATTGATATTCATATTAAAACCCCTCTTTTCTATTTATTTAAAAAGAAAATACAATTTTCTTATTTATGGGTTGTGAAAATGAATTAACGAGCAAGAGATCTAGCTAATTTGCATATTCTTTTAAACATTCATTTTAATTAATTCCCTATTAGTTATTTCGGTTTTCTTATGGGATGATCATCTTTAGTTAACTATTACGTGGAATTATATTCATGCAGATATTCTACATGATTTATACTTGCATAATATTTGCGTAAAATCTTTGCAGTAAACAAAATTTTTTTCCATATATATTTATGTATACGCATATATTTTTGTTTAATCTATTAGTCTATCTCTCTCTCTCTCTCTCTCTCTCTCTCTATATATATATATATATATATATATATATATATATATATATATATATATATATATATATATATAAGTGAACGTGTCAGTGTGTGTGTGTGTGTGTGTGTGTCTGTGTGTCTGTGTGTCTGTGTGTGTGTGTCTGTCTGTCTGTGTACATTTCCCTACGCAATTTTTAGTCTATAGACTCGAAATTTGATATACAGGCTACTGAGATTTGGGAAAATCTATGCGATCAGGTTTCGGCCAGAAATTTGGCTGTTAAGAGGTCAAAGTTCAACGATTTGACCTTTGAGAACTCAACCAAACTCCTCTGACAATTGTGGGTCTAAACACTTGAAATTTTAGATATAGGTTCCTTGGACATGGATCTAACTTAATAACTTGATGTGAGCCCAAAACAATAAATGTTAAGGGACCATAATAGGGGTCAAAGTTTTTAAAAAAATTGACCTCTGCGGTCTCTACCAAATTACTCAGACAATTTCTGGTCTAAACATTTGAAATTTTACATAAAGGGTATTCAGAGATAGGGCAAGATTTTTAATCGGTTTGGGTCGAAGATTTTTAGTTACCAATATCTTAATTTATGTATGTATGTATGTATGTATGTATATATGTTTGCATGTCTGCCTAAAACTTTCGACAGAGGCGACGGATTTTTACAAGATCATTATCGTTTTGAAGTTCGACCTTTCAGACGACAAATATCGAAAAATTGGCTAAAAACATTAATATATTCACCTTCAACTGGACACTTCTCTATAAGGGGGGTGCTTTTTCGCTGATAGTTTTGATGTCATCCTCTCCTTGCGATTATCTAGTCTTAATTTAACTATAAGTCACTTCCGCTTTGGCGGTGGTCGTAACAGCAAGGACGTCAGGGTTTTTTTTTTTTCGTTCTTTTCCTCCTTCACGGTATGGGTTCGAGCCTGCCTTCCTACTACCACTTTTTTTTTTTTTTTTTTTGCTCAACAGACACATCCAAACACGCGGCTATCTATTTATATATCTATAAAAGTGAAGGTGTCTGTGTGTCTGTGTACATTTCCCTACGCAATAACTCTGTCAATTTTTAGTCTACAGACGCGAAATTTGATATACAGGGTACTGAGATTTTTACTAACACAGACGCACTCAGTGACCCAAGCACTAAATACATCCGACCTTCATAATTAGAATTAGCTGTCAGATGAGACAATCACACAAACCCTAATCCTCACCCGATATCGGACCATATTTCATATTAATTTAATTTTTTCCAAACAACGCATTATCTACGTAATAACGCATTAGAGACTAAATAGTTACTGTAAATGTGTAGCCATATACGTATGGGCAATCTAAGTGGGGAGTTGTGCAGCAAGATGTTTGTTTACATTACATTTAAACTTCGGTAAGATAGTATAATCAAAGAAACAGAGAGTAGGGAATGAATTCTGGTCCATTTGCAGCTTATTTCCAACTCGACACTCACCTTTGAAATGATGACTTTTAAAAATTTTCGAGTACGCTGAAAACGAATATCGCATTTAAAACTGTCGCTGACGAATAGCTTTCCTGATATTAAGACATTGTTTTGTTTTTGTTTTGTTTTTTTGTTTTTTTAAACTAATATGCTGTCGTCATATTTTCGTAAACTTGAAAGGATAAACAATGCACATGCTTATAAACGAAACTTTCCTTCAACTGTAATGTTGTGACCCTTGAGGCTGTGATCATAGTGTAGTATCTGTGTTAACTGTAGCAAGCAGGGCCAAGGGTCAAAACATTATTATTATTATTATTATTATTATTATTATTATTATTATTATTATTATTATTATATCATGAATATCAAAACAAGAAAAGATTTAGCAATGTTTGGTATATTTCACATTCGAAGTAGCGTAGCAAGGCTGTATCAAAAGAGGAAATACGGTGGAAGAAGATTGAAAAGTGTAAAAGATTGTGTTAGAACCGAGGAGATGTCGTTGAAGGAGCATATGGTTAGAAGTGAGGAGTGGATGCTTAAGACTGTGGTCAATGAAGTGGAGGTATGTAAGACCAAGGCTGATTATTTGAAACGTATGGATAGAGAAAGGGCAGAGGAACTGGCTAGGAAGAAAATGCATGGAAGTTTCTTCCAGGATATAGCAGAAGTGGCAGATGAAAGATCATGGCAATGGCTTAGAGCTGGGTATCTGGCTAAGAGTACTGAAGCTTTTGTTTGTGCAGCACAAGAGCAGACATTAGGAACACGATTGTTCAAAAAAGTGTTTCTAGGAGAGAAAGTTGGTGCAGAATGCTGGATTTGTGGTAAGACCTCAGAATCAATTGCGCACCTTGCAGCAGGGTGTAGTGGACTGGCCCAGAGAAAGTGCCGCAAAAGACACGATTGCATGGGACTCCGGATGTATTGGGAGGTGTGTAACAGGGTTGGGATGAAGTGTGCTGGAAAATGGTCTGAGGAGGTGCCTGATGAAGTGAGAACAAGTGAGGATGGCAAGGTAGAGGTATGGTGCGACAAAAGTGTCATAACGACCAAGCAATTGGAACATAATCGTCTGGATTTGGTCGTCATTGACAAAGTCTCAAAAAACTGCCAGATTGTAGACTTTTCAGTACCCTGGGACAGGAATGTGAGAGAGAATGAGAATGAGAAAGTCTCAAAAAAACTGGCAGATTGTAGACTTTTCAGTACGCTGGGACAGGAATGTGAGAGAGAAGGAGAATGAGAAGTGGAGCAATTATGCTCCATTGACCTTGGAGATAAGGCGTATACACGGAGTTAAAACACAAATAATCTCGGTCGTAGTTGGTACACTAGGAGTAATATCAAGTCGTCTGGAAGGACAATTGAAAAAAACTACAAATCCCGATGTTTTAGGCGGCCTTCAGACCTCTGCTATTGCAGGTACCACCAACATCCTTAGGAAACCCCTTGATCTTTGAAGCTCCTAGTTTGAAGCCGGGATTGAGGGAAATCCCCTGTAAATGAATCCCATCTCTTTCCAGATAAACGATATCAGAATTATTATCATTATTATTATTATTATTATTATTATTATTATTGATAATAATAATAATAATAATAATAATAATAATAATAATAATAATAATAATAATAATAATAATAATAATGATAATAATTGATTCGAGCGACGGCGGGTCGCTGGATCAATTACTATGATTAGAAAAATAAACAATGAAATTAGGAAAGATGATTGACATAATATCGCAAAAGGAATGTGAAAATAGAAAATAGATGTAAACATGATTTTGGTTTACATAAACAACCAGATCGGAGACATCAGCTGTGGGTCTGAGACACGTAATGACACGTGACGAAATGTAGATCTGGGGAGATTCTAGGTAGTCGTTAGCTAGACATCAGAGGGAACGGACGACTCAAGAGTTGGTCTCCATGACGTGGGAAACAGCGTCATTTCAGGCAGCCAAGATGAAAATAAATGTTCGTAAATAATTCAGAGATGTGTTGTGTTATTTACATCTGTTAAAAAGAACTGTTTGTTTACAATTGTTTCGATACGTCAACGTCAATCGTTTTCTGCTAGAACTGTTGCATAAATGTTAAAACTAGGCGATCAACTAAATAATACGCATTTACATGTACACCAATATACAGAAAAAGATAAACCCAACCATTCAAGGTGTACGTCGTTATGAAATATATTCACATACACATTACACAACGGACGCCCTTTTTAGAGCCTAACATAACACAACTTAACAAAACAAGATGTAGACCTAGGGAAGCCATTAAGTAATACAGTGGAAAAAAAACGATATCTTAATATCAGGAAAACTATTTGTCGGCGACAGTTTTAAATGTGATATTCGTTTTTAGCAGACCTGAAAAAGTCTAAACGTTGTCATTTTAAAGATGAGTGTCATGTTGGAAATAATCTGCAAATTGACCGGAATTCTAAATAGGAAAAAAAAAACAGCTATTCGAGCATCCGGCATCTGGGAATCCCAAGGGTGAAAGGATAGGATTTAACCGATTGTCAGGTTAATAGAGAGGTTTTATGTCAAGGCAGGAGGCACTAGCGCATCAAGTTCATCGGCGCACATTCCATTGAAGTACTTTCAGAACAGGCACACACAGATGCAGCATTGAGTCAGGGGCTAGTGCTTATCCAACGACATTTACCGTAGGGGAGGAGGAAGTGTCTAGGGAACATCAAACTCACAAGCGGTCCCAAGTCGCATATATGTCTTCGCTTGAGGAGATGAAACCGTTATGCTTGTGTAGTTCTTGCAGTGAGTTGTTGACGTCCTCCTACATACAGCGCCTGGTATTCACAAATGGTCATCCATCTGGTACTGGCCAGGGTTAACGTTTCTTAACTTCCGTGATTCAACGAGAATATGTGTGTCAACGTGATTATGCAATGTAGGACCTATTGAATAAGGTGAAGTTTGTCCTTATTTACAATGCTATAACTTGGACACTCACCTAAAGATTGAAAAGAAAGTCAGATGACACGTACACCCGTATGCTACGAACAGTGTTAAATATATGTTGGCAAGATCATCCCAGGAAACAGCAACTTTATGGCAACTTACCTGCCATATTTACTACCATCAAGGAGTGACGTCTACGATTTACCGGTCACTGTCAGAGGAGCAAGTAAGAGCTGGTGAGAAATGTATTGCTGTGGAGTCCACAGCACGGGTGCACGAGCATAGGACGATCTAGATCCATGTACATCCACCAAATTGCACATGACGCCAATTGTGATCCTGATGATCAGGGGCAGCTGATGGAAGACAGGAAAGTTTGGAGAGAGACAGACAGACAGAAAAAGTCACATTGGTTTGGGCAAGGGGACTTACCATAGATAGATAGATGGTCCTGGATATGACCTTAAACTATATCCAGTGGTGAGGCCCTAGCTTGCGGGCTTAGGTGAGTATGAAGCCACCCTTTAATTGCCATTGATCCTAGGTCCACTCTGACCCAAAGTGGTAGTACCTGTTAGAGTCCCAACTATGGGTTAAATAGAAACCGACTTGAAAACAACACCTATACTCCTATAAATTCTTTTTTCTTTTGTGTGTATTGATATTCATATTAAAACCCCTCTTTTCTATTTATTTAAAAAGAAAATACAATTTTCTTATTTATGGGTTGTGAAAATGAATTAACGAGCAAGAGATCTAGCTAATTTGCATATTCTTTTAAACATTCATTTTAATTAATTCCCTATTAGTTATTTCGGTTTTCTTATGGGATGATCATCTTTAGTTAACTATTACGTGGAATTATATTCATGCAGATATTCTACATGATTTATACTTGCATAATATTTGCGTAAAATCTTTGCAGTAAACAAAATTTTTTTCCATATATATTTATGTATACGCATATATTTTTGTTTAATCTATTAGTCTATCTCTCTCTCTCTCTCTCTCTCTCTCTCTCTCTCTCTCTATATATATATATATATATATATATATATATATATATATATATAAGTGAACGTGTCAGTGTGTGTGTGTGTGTGTGTGTGTGTGTGTGTCTGTGTGTCTGTGTGTGTGTGTCTGTCTGTCTGTGTACATTTCCCTACGCAATTTTTAGTCTATAGACTCGAAATTTGATATACAGGCTACTGAGATTTGGGAAAATCTATGCGATCAGGTTTCGGCCAGAAATTTGGCTGTTAAGAGGTCAAAGTTCAACGATTTGACCTTTGAGAACTCAACCAAACTCCTCTGACAATTGTGGGTCTAAACACTTGAAATTTTAGATATAGGTTCCTTGGACATGGATCTAACTTAATAACTTGATGTGAGCCCAAAACAATAAATGTTAAGGGACCATAATAGGGGTCAAAGTTTTTAAAAAAATTGACCTCTGCGGTCTCTACCAAATTACTCAGACAATTTCTGGTCTAAACATTTGAAATTTTACATAAAGGGTATTCAGAGATAGGGCAAGATTTTTAATCGGTTTGGGTCGAAGATTTTTAGTTACCAATATCTTAATTTATGTATGTATGTATGTATGTATATATGTTTGCATGTCTGCCTAAAACTTTCGACAGAGGCGACGGATTTTTACAAGATCATTATCGTTTTGAAGTTCGACCTTTCAGACGACAAATATCGAAAAATTGGCTAAAAACATTAATATATTCACCTTCAACTGGACACTTCTCTATAAGGGGGGTGCTTTTTCGCTGATAGTTTTGATGTCATCCTCTCCTTGCGATTATCTAGTCTTAATTTAACTATAAGTCACTTCCGCTTTGGCGGTGGTCGTAACAGCAAGGACGTCAGGGTTTTTTTTTTTCGTTCTTTTCCTCCTTCACGGTATGGGTTCGAGCCTGCCTTCCTACTACCACTTTTTTTTTTTTTTTTTTTGCTCAACAGACACATCCAAACACGCGGCTATCTATTTATATATCTATAAAAGTGAAGGTGTCTGTGTGTCTGTGTACATTTCCCTACGCAATAACTCTGTCAATTTTTAGTCTACAGACGCGAAATTTGATATACAGGGTACTGAGATTTTTACTAACACAGACGCACTCAGTGACCCAAGCACTAAATACATCCGACCTTCATAATTAGAATTAGCTGTCAGATGAGACAATCACACAAACCCTAATCCTCACCCGATATCGGACCATATTTCATATTAATTTAATTTTTTCCAAACAACGCATTATCTACGTAATAACGCATTAGAGACTAAATAGTTACTGTAAATGTGTAGCCATATACGTATGGGCAATCTAAGTGGGGAGTTGTGCAGCAAGATGTTTGTTTACATTACATTTAAACTTCGGTAAGATAGTATAATCAAAGAAACAGAGAGTAGGGAATGAATTCTGGTCCATTTGCAGCTTATTTCCAACTCGACACTCACCTTTGAAATGATGACTTTTAAAAATTTTCGAGTACGCTGAAAACGAATATCGCATTTAAAACTGTCGCTGACGAATAGCTTTCCTGATATTAAGACATTGTTTTGTTTTTGTTTTGTTTTTTTGTTTTTTTAAACTAATATGCTGTCGTCATATTTTCGTAAACTTGAAAGGATAAACAATGCACATGCTTATAAACGAAACTTTCCTTCAACTGTAATGTTGTGACCCTTGAGGCTGTGATCATAGTGTAGTATCTGTGTTAACTGTAGCAAGCAGGGCCAAGGGTCAAAACATTATTATTATTATTATTATTATTATTATTATTATTATTATTATTATTATATCATGAATATCAAAACAAGAAAAGATTTAGCAATGTTTGGTATATTTCACATTCGAAGTAGCGTAGCAAGGCTGTATCAAAAGAGGAAATACGGTGGAAGAAGATTGAAAAGTGTAAAAGATTGTGTTAGAACCGAGGAGATGTCGTTGAAGGAGCATATGGTTAGAAGTGAGGAGTGGATGCTTAAGACTGTGGTCAATGAAGTGGAGGTATGTAAGACCAAGGCTGATTATTTGAAACGTATGGATAGAGAAAGGGCAGAGGAACTGGCTAGGAAGAAAATGCATGGAAGTTTCTTCCAGGATATAGCAGAAGTGGCAGATGAAAGATCATGGCAATGGCTTAGAGCTGGGTATCTGGCTAAGAGTACTGAAGCTTTTGTTTGTGCAGCACAAGAGCAGACATTAGGAACACGATTGTTCAAAAAAGTGTTTCTAGGAGAGAAAGTTGGTGCAGAATGCTGGATTTGTGGTAAGACCTCAGAATCAATTGCGCACCTTGCAGCAGGGTGTAGTGGACTGGCCCAGAGAAAGTGCCGCAAAAGACACGATTGCATGGGACTCCGGATGTATTGGGAGGTGTGTAACAGGGTTGGGATGAAGTGTGCTGGAAAATGGTCTGAGGAGGTGCCTGATGAAGTGAGAACAAGTGAGGATGGCAAGGTAGAGGTATGGTGCGACAAAAGTGTCATAACGACCAAGCAATTGGAACATAATCGTCTGGATTTGGTCGTCATTGACAAAGTCTCAAAAAACTGCCAGATTGTAGACTTTTCAGTACCCTGGGACAGGAATGTGAGAGAGAATGAGAATGAGAAAGTCTCAAAAAAATTGGCAGATTGTAGACTTTTCAGTACGCTGGGACAGGAATGTGAGAGAGAAGGAGAATGAGAAGTGGAGCAATTATGCTCCATTGACCTTGGAGATAAGGCGTATACACGGAGTTAAAACACAAATAATCTCGGTCGTAGTTGGTACACTAGGAGTAATATCAAGTCGTCTGGAAGGACAATTGAAAAAAACTACAAATCCCGATGTTTTAGGCGGCCTTCAGACCTCTGCTATTGCAGGTACCACCAACATCCTTAGGAAACCCCTTGATCTTTGAAGCTCCTAGTTTGAAGCCGGGATTGAGGGAAATCCCCTGTAAATGAATCCCATCTCTTTCCAGATAAACGATATCAGAATTATTATCATTATTATTATTATTATTATTATTATTATTATTATTATTATTATTATTATTATTATTATTGATAATAATAATAATAATAATAATAATAATAATAATAATAATAATAATAATGATAATAATTGATTCGAGCGACGGCGGGTCGCTGGATCAATTACTATGATTAGAAAAATAAACAATGAAATTAGGAAAGATGATTGACATAATATCGCAAAAGGAATGTGAAAATAGAAAATAGATGTAAACATGATTTTGGTTTACATAAACAACCAGATCGGAGACATCAGCTGTGGGTCTGAGACACGTAATGACACGTGACGAAATGTAGATCTGGGGAGATTCTAGGTAGTCGTTAGCTAGACATCAGAGGGAACGGACGACTCAAGAGTTGGTCTCCATGACGTGGGAAACAGCGTCATTTCAGGCAGCCAAGATGAAAATAAATGTTCGTAAATAATTCAGAGATGTGTTGTGTTATTTACATCTGTTAAAAAGAACTGTTTGTTTACAATTGTTTCGATACGTCAACGTCAATCGTTTTCTGCTAGAACTGTTGCATAAATGTTAAAACTAGGCGATCAACTAAATAATACGCATTTACATGTACACCAATATACAGAAAAAGATAAACCCAACCATTCAAGGTGTACGTCGTTATGAAATATATTCACATACACATTACACAACGGACGCCCTTTTTAGAGCCTAACATAACACAACTTAACAAAACAAGATGTAGACCTAGGGAAGCCATTAAGTAATACAGTGGAAAAAAAACGATATCTTAATATCAGGAAAACTATTTGTCGGCGACAGTTTTAAATGTGATATTCGTTTTTAGCAGACCTGAAAAAGTCTAAACGTTGTCATTTTAAAGATGAGTGTCATGTTGGAAATAATCTGCAAATTGACCGGAATTCTAAATAGGAAAAAAAAAAACAGCTATTCGAGCATCCGGCATCTGGGAATCCCAAGGGTGAAAGGATAGGATTTAACCGATTGTCAGGTTAATAGAGAGGTTTTATGTCAAGGCAGGAGGCACTAGCGCATCAAGTTCATCGGCGCACATTCCATTGAAGTACTTTCAGAACAGGCACACACAGATGCAGCATTGAGTCAGGGGCTAGTGCTTATCCAACGACATTTACCGTAGGGGAGGAGGAAGTGTCTAGGGAACATCAAACTCACAAGCGGTCCCAAGTCGCATATATGTCTTCGCTTGAGGAGATGAAACCGTTATGCTTGTGTAGTTCGTGCAGTGAGTTGTTGACGTCCTCCTACATACAGCGCCTGGTATTCACAAATGGTCATCCATCTGGTACTGGCCAGGGTTAACGTTTCTTAACTTCCGTGATTCAACGAGAATATGTGTGTCAACGTGATTATGCAATGTAGGACCTATTGAATAAGGTGAAGTTTGTCCTTATTTACAATGCTATAACTTGGACACTCACCTAAAGATTGAAAAGAAAGTCAGATGACACGTACACCCGTATGCTACGAACAGTGTTAAATATATGTTGGCAAGATCATCCCAGGAAAACAGCAACTTTATGGCAACTTACCTGCCATATCTACTACCATCAAGGAGTGACGTCTACGATTTACCGGTCACTGTCAGAGGAGCAAGTAAGAGCTGGTGAGAAATGTATTGCTGTGGAGTCCACAGCACGGGTGCACGAGCATAGGACGATCTAGATCCATGTACATCCACCAAATTGCACATGACGCCAATTGTGATCCTGATGATCAGGGGCAGCTGATGGAAGACAGGAAAGTTTGGAGAGAGACAGACAGACAGAAAAAGTCACATTGGTTTGGGCAAGGGGGCTTACCATAGATAGATAGATGGTCCTGGATATGACCTTAAACTATATCCAGTGGTGAGGCCCTAGCTTGCGGGCTTAGGTGAGTATGAAGCCACCCTTTAATTGCCATTGATCCTAGGTCCACTCTGACCCAAAGTGGTAGTACCTGTTAGAGTCCCAACTATGGGTTAAATAGAAACCGACTTGAAAACAACACCTATACTCCTATAAATTCTTTTTTCTTTTGTGTGTATTGATATTCATATTAAAACCCCTCTTTTCTATTTATTTAAAAAGAAAATACAATTTTCTTATTTATGGGTTGTGAAAATGAATTCACGAGCAAGAGATCTAGCTAATTTGCATATTTTTTTAAACATTCATTTTAATTAATTCCCTATTAGTTATTTCGGTTTTCTTATGGGATGATCATCTTTAGTTAACTATTACGTGGAATTATATTCATGCAGATATTCTACATGATTTATACTTGCATAATATTTGCGTAAAATCTTTGCAGTAAACAAAATTTTTTTCCATATATATTTATGTATACGCATATATTTTTGTTTAATCTATTAGTCTATCTCTCTCTCTCTCTCTCTCTCTCTCTATATATATATATATATATATATATATATATATATATATATAAGTGAACGTGTCAGTGTGTGTGTGTGTGTGTGTGTGTGTGTGTGTGTGTGTGTGTGTGTCTGTCTGTCTGTGTACATTTCCCTACGCAATTTTTAGTCTATAGACTCGAAATTTGATATACAGGCTACTGAGATTTGGGAAAATCTATGCGATCAGGTTTCGGCCAGAAATTTGGCTGTTAAGAGGTCAAAGTTCAACGATTTGACCTTTGAGAACTCAACCAAACTCCTCTGACAATTGTGGGTCTAAACACTTGAAATTTTAGATATAGGTTCCTTGGACATGGATCTAACTTAATAACTTGATGTGAGCCCAAAACAATAAATGTTAAGGGGCCATAATAGGGGTCAAAGTTTTTAAAAAAATTGACCTCTGCGGTCTCTACCAAATTACTCAGACAATTTCTGGTCTAAACATTTGAAATTTTACATAAAGGGTATTCAGAGATAGGGCAAGATTTTTAATTGGTTTGGGTCGAAAATTTTTAGTTACCAATATCTTAATTTATGTATGTATGTATGTATGTATGTATGTATGTATGTATGTATGTATGTTTGCATGTCTGCCTAAAACTTTCGACAGAGGCGACGGATTTTTACAAGATCATTATCGTTTTGAAGTTCGACCTTTCAGACGACAAATATCGAAAAATTGGCTAAAAACATTAATATATTCACCTTCAACTGGACACTTCTCTATAAGGGGGGTGCTTTTTCGCTGATAGTTTTGATGTCATCCTCTCCTTGCGATTATCTAGTCTTAATTTAACTATAAGTCACTTCCACTTTGGCGGTGGTCGTAACAGCAAGGACGTCAGGGGTTTTTTTTTTCGTTCTTTTCCTCCTTCACGGTATGGGTTCGAGCCTGCCTTCCTACTACCACTTTTTTTTTTTTTTTTTTTTGCTCAACAGACACATCCAAACACGCGGCTATCTATTTATATATCTATAAAAGCGAAGGTGTCTGTGTGTCTGTGTACATTTCCCTACGCAATAACTCTGTCAATTTTTAGTCTACAGACGCGAAATTTGATATACAGGGTACTGAGATTTGGGAAAATCGAGGTGATCAGTTTTCGGCCAGAAATTTTGCTGTTAAAGGGTCAAAGTTCAACGATTTGACCTTTGAGAACTCTACCAAACTCCTCCGACAATTTTGGATCTAAACACTTAAAATTTTAGATATAGGTTCCTTGGACGTGGATCTAACTTTATAACTTGATGTGAGCCCAAAACTATAAGTTTTAAGGGGTCATAATAGGGGTCAAAGTTTAAAAAATTGACCGTTTTTTTTTTTTTGCTCGGCAGACACCTCCAAACACCCGGGAAACGTCGGGCACCCATACTAGTATGTTCTATTTTTAAATATTTCTTCAAAATCTTTGGATTCGGCATTAAATAACATAAAAAGGGTTGATATGCCGTAAAACAAAAACAACCAACCATAGATAGATAGATAGATAGAAGAGGGAGGGGGGAGGCTAATGGCTGCTGCACAATGCATGAACGAATGGTGACTTTGTAGAGTTTTTTTTTTTTTACTCATGTTCGACCCTTACAAAGCATATCGTCATTTGGATGTAAGGGCTATTGTATTTGGGGCTATGTCTAGAAAGGAGATAAGGTTTTCTAGTAGATAGTTGGTCTCCTTAAGCCACCACCACCACCACCACCACCACCTTGCATCGGATAGAATCTACACCAATTATGATCGACACACAAATTAGTAAATAAAAGAAAGACATTCTTGATTTAAGATGGTAACATGTCAAGCATTCTTTTGTAATGATTTCGAAATGTGTCAAAGAAAAAAAAAAGACTTGAAGTAACAAATATTTCGCAAATAAAAGAGAATGTACATTATTCATGAACGAAACTGACACGACGAAGTCGTTTTTAGCTTTTGAAATAAACTAAAAAAATAATTTTCCTCTCTTTGACCTTTTTTTTTTCATGTGAAGAAATGAATAATGAAAGGGACAACATTTTATGCTCCATAATTTATTTTTCTACATAGTCATCAGCATTCTCAATGTACTTTTGCCAGGAATTCAATGACGCATCTCTATTTCTTACTCGCGTCCATGACAGAGGTTACTTTCGTAGAGTTTCATACGGTCAATATCTGCAATATAGAGATTAAACTTTTAGCTTGTGAATGCATAAGTTCAGTCATGATAGCAATTCCCACTTATTCGTTCGGGCAGAACAAAAAATAGGAGGCATTATTTTTGTAAGGTCCCCCACAAGTTAGACGAAACAGAAAGTGATTTAAATTCGTTCTTAGGAAATTCCTATGTTTTAACAGATTGAAAACTTTGCATCCAATCATTTTTTTATTTCATTTCATTTACACCCTGAACAAGGCACAGTGATACTTTGATGTAGGTGGCCACTATCTTGGACATAATTGCAAGGGCAATATGTAGGGAGTTTAGCAGCAAGATGGCTGTTCAGAGTACACTTGAATTTCTGCATGTTAGTACAGTCAGGGAAACGAAAACCAGGAAGGGAATTCCAAAGTCTAGCTGTTGTGGAAAGAAACTATTAGAGGGAAAGGTTTTCTGGCATCTAAGGATCTCTACTATGTAGGGGTGGGATTTTGCTGCTTGTCAGGTTTGTCAGGAATATTAACGTCGAGGAGGTGTAAAGGCTTGTAGTTCGTTGGGGCATCTACCATTAAGATACTTGTAAAATAGGCAGAGGGGTGCAACATTCTGTCGATGGGGCAGGGGCTAACGCCTAGCTGATAATTCAGGACCAAATTTATTATCATTTTATTAGAATTTAGTTCAGGTAATCACTTAATGAAAAACACGATACCATAATAATTAAATTTAATTTTATTATGTAAATTATTCAGACTAACGTTTCCATCTTTATTTTCACAACGTTTCGACCGATGTAACCTCTAACTATCTTTAGGTTTAACTGGTCGAAATTGAGAATATTTCTATTAGACAAGTGGTTGTTGCAATCTGGATGGTGCTTGGAATAGGCAAAGTGTTTTTTTAAGATGAACTGACAAAAACCAATAATTAAGCAATGCTCTTAAAATAAATAAATTCTCTCTCTTTCGTTCGTTTTTCTCTTCTACCTCCCTTCTTTGACTTGCAATTAAAATAAACGCTCAACAGCTAATGAATAAACTTATTTTCTTTCAAAAGATCTTTAAAAATTTGAAAGAAATTTGAAAGCATTTACACTGTTGAATACAGAGTCATTTAAACTGGTTACAAACAGTTTAGCAAATCTTCAAGTTATAAATGATTGAAAGTTTTAGAAACTATTTGCATCCATTATCATAATATATGTAGATTAAAACATTTGCTTACCAAAATTAGTTATAGTTTCATAACAAGTTGGTTCGATTAATACATTTAATGGCTAAATAACAATTAAATTCAACTTTTAACATTTTAATTAAATTAATAGTAACTTGGTAAAAATAAAGCAAAAAACAACAACGTAGTATAACAAGAAAATAAAACATGAAAAAAAAACTCCAGTAAAAAAAAAAACCCTTATCGGTTGACTTTCTGTACAAAACATATCTAAGAACACTGTCAGACATATAAATTACCTTTGTGTAAAATTTGCAAAATATAGGCTCAATCAGAACCTATGCAGAAGGAACTCACACACACACACACACACACACACACGCACGCACGCACACACACACAAAGGGACTTTTATATGAAATAAAATAATAATAATAGTAAAGATAGAGACACAGACAGAAATAACAATTTAATAAATTTTATCACTAAATTTAACTTTCAACAATTTCATTAAATAGTGACTTGGTAAAAATTAAAAAAAAAAACAACAACGTAGTATGACTAGAAAATAAAACAACATGCAACAAACTCTAAAGTAATAAAAAAAAAACTACCGGACAACGCCGAGCTAATTGGAAATAAAGCAATACAGAAGTGATTTTCGTGATTCTTTTCACATGCCAATAATCAGTGCCAAATGCAGTATAGTGATAATAAACTACATATTGTACAAGCAAAGCAAACAAGCCGGAAAGAAAATGGCATAAGAGGGTGGCATGCGGATGAGTCAACAAACAGGTGCGACAACTATTCTTTGTTTTCTTTTGTGTTTTTTTTTCTGAGATAAAAGTAATGTTAATACGAAAAAAACAACGTTGGTTAGGGTTAGTGTTAGGGTTAGGGTTAGGGTTAGGGTTAGGGTTAGGCATAAAACCTGTCCCATAGTGATTTAACCAATGTACGTGGCACTGAAGTGGAAAAGTGAGCAATTGTAGCAGGAGGCGCGACACGTCTGAAGGTACACAAGTCGCAGTTTGTCTAGTCTACCGTGACTCTCGCTGACAAGTAAAAATCTAAATAAAAAGCAGAGTGGTGAAATCAGACATGATGAGACGCGTCAACAACAAAAAGGAGACAAACACGTGTATAAAACAATAAAGAGTGTTTTTATTTACTTCACCGAAAACTATACTCAATTAGTCCGTAGGAGTAAAGCTACCATGTCCATTACTTATTAAAAAATAGCTCATGTAACCTTAACCTCGATTTTTTCAATTTATACAAACCCATATGGGTGTTTATACAAAGTAAATTTAATCATTTCTCACCCTCATGCATTTGTAAATAAGCATCATTCAAATCACCTTTTGAAAAGAAATCTCGTTAAGCTTAGCAAAAATGTGTTCTGAACAGATAGTAGTGGTAATCATTTAGTGCATAATTCAATCCTATGAAGAAATCTATGCAAATACAGGTCTCTTTAATTTGTCTGCATAGACTCTAGGTGAAGCTTTCGATAATACTCTGATTTTTTGTCTATTTAATTCCTCGCCAATCTCATTAAAACTGATTATAATTAAAACTTGGCAGCACTTCTTTACATCTTTCCAGCCCATCAGAAAACTTTTGAAAAGCATTCTTTTAATTGTTTATTGAGTCGAATTTTCAATATTTATACAGAAAAATGTTATGGGTTTATTTATTAAGGTAATTTTTTCATCCAATCTGTACCCAAGAGATTGTTTGAATTGTTCATTACGAATATTTTTAATTTAATGTAACGTTGGAGAGTAGCTCACATTCAAATTTTATTTGGATATTTTAGCTATTTTACTAGTTCTCATCAAAGTTGTTTTTCTGCTGTTTTTCACGTTTGAAGATTTATTATTGAAAGATCTGAGATGGAATCAATTTCTAGCTCTATTATTTACTAGCAGTTCAACCTGGCTTTGCTCGGGCTCTATGTAGTGTTTATACATTTATGTGCATATGTATATATCTATATCAAAAGGTTTGACTCATGTTCAGGTAACCTACATCTAAAATGTTAAATGTTTAGACCCAAAATTGGGAGAGGAGTTTGGTAGAGTCTACAAAGGTCAGTTCTTTACAGTTTGACCTCTTGTCAGCGAAATTTTTACTAAAAAACTAATCAAAAAGCTTGCTGCATGTCTGAGTACCCTTTATGTAAAATTTCAAATGTTTAGACCCACAACTGGCTGAATAGTTTGCTAGAGACCGCAAAGGTCAAATCTTTTGAGCGTTTACCCCTTGGCAGCCAAATTTTCGGCCTAAATCGGCTAAAAAGCTTGCCCTATCTCTGAATACATTTTATGTAAAATTTCAAATGTTTAGACCCAAAATTGGTAGAGACCGCAGAGGTAAACTTTTTTTTAACTTTGACCCCAATTTTGACTCCTTAACATTTATTGTTTTGAGCTGAAATTAAATTAAAATGTTTGATTCATGTTCAAGTAACCTACATCTAAAATTTCAAGTGTTTAGCCCCAAAATTGGCGGAGGAGTTTGATGGAGTTTTCAAAGGTCAAATCGTTGAACTTTGACTCCTCGACAGCCAAATTTCTGGCCGAAAACCGATTAAAAAGATTTTCCCAAATCTCAATAGCGTTTATGTCAACTCTCGAGTCTGTAGACTGAAAATTGACAGAGTAGTTTGGTAGGGAAATGCACACACACACACACACACAGACAAACAATTTCACTTTTATAGATATATAGACTAGCAGTTCAGCCCGGCTTTGCTCAAGCCCAATGTACTGTTCATAATTTGCCCTACGTGTGACTACACTTTATGTAAGATTTCAAACGTGTAGACAAAAGTTCGTCTGAGTAATTTCGTAGAGACCACAGAGGTCATTTTTTTTTAACTTTGACTCCACTTTTGAACCCTTAACATTTATTATTTTGGTCTCAAATCCAAATATAAAGTTTTACCCATGTTCAAGTACGGTTACTGTTTAGTGTTGAGACATTATGTTGAACAAAGATGGCGGCAATAAATGAAATCGGCGAAGAATCAATGTAGTCCCGATCTTGAGTGTTAAGTAATTCCTAGTAACAAAGATGGCGGCGATGAATCAGTGCAGTTCCGATATTGAGTCGTTTCAAGACAGAGGCCAACGGCGAAATGAGCTTAATTCAAAATCCGACATTTTTTATAGTAATATTTAAGCTTCTAATTGGTTGGTTGTTATAACTGTTGCTATAAAAATGATCGTCAAAATCATTGGTGGCATACTCTCATTATGCTCAAAAAAATTTTAACAGTTACCGTTTTTTATTACGGTTGATAATTTTGAAAGACAAGCAATGTACATCGTACAAAGTAATAATACATAATAAGTCCTCATTCTCTCTCTAAGATAGGAACATTGGTTACGAGAGGTGGAGGTGAGGGATGCTGAGTTTACTTCCGATAGCCTCGCAACTCTCACTTCCTTTGTTTTGTTCCATGTTTCTGACAAAGAGAGAAGAATTGCTGTTTTCTAAGTCGGGATCTATTTTGTGTGACTCCCATAGGAGAACTCGCATTACGGTGAAATCTTTATGCTCAGTGGCCACATTCGGACACAAACAAGGGGAACTATTCTGCAGTGCTTTGAACTGGTGCACCACCAGCTGCCGGAATCGGTTGCGTGCAACGGATTGATTATCTATATATCTATAAAAGTGAGAATGTGTGTGTGTGAGAACACTTCTCAACCTATATACTCAACGAATTTGTGATCTACAGACTAGAAATTTTGTATATACAGTATTTAGATATGTAGAAAACCTTTTAATTGGTTTTCATCCGGAAAAAAGGTCTGCTAAAGGGTCAAACTTGAGAAATTGGTACGTGAGAGGCCATCGGATTTTTATTTGTTTTCAACTGGGTCGCGATTGCGCATGCGCGTTCATGAAACATAGCAGTTTCTTTATTTTAAGTATGAGTTGGTTCGAAAGCACTATTTAAAAGTCATGCCAAGCTGATGTAATGGTTATTATACGTGACTTACTGTCTTTATGTTTTGGTTTCGATCTTAGCGTAAGTATTTTTTTTTACTTACAAGAAGCGAACTGTTTAGAAAAAACATAATACTTACATGCACATGTTTCAGTTTCTTTTAGTTTTTCTTTTTTAACTTCGTTTTTTATTAAAATGAATTTAACGTTATGTTTAATACTTACAGCATTTCTGTTTCTAATAAATAAGAAATCTGCATTAATTAAAATATAATATTTATGCGTATTTTACGATCGGGCAACGCCGGGCGGCCTGCTAGTTCTCTAGAAAAATAATCTATATATTCTAAAAAGGAAGAGAAGCAATATGCATCATACAAAGTTATTTAATTATTACTTTACCTTTAAAAACAGATATCATATATAGAAACTATTCATTAAGATTACGTATTTCCGCGTCGTTAAACTTTCCCCCTTCCTTTTTGCTTGAACTTTTTTTTTCTTTGAATTGAAAATAACATGACTATTTTATCTTTTAAACTCATAACGCCCCAAAACGTTCTACTTTAGTGAGAATTAATCTTGTTTGTTTGTTTGTTTGTTACCCACATTCACCTCTAACGAGGTAACAGGTCACTATTTGGGACCATGCCTAGGAAAGATTAATAAGATGTTGGTTTACGTTACATTTGAACTTCTGCATATCAGTACAGTCAGGGAAGCAGGTAGCCGGAAGGGAATTCCAAAGTTTAGCTGTTCAAGGGAAGAAACTATTAGAATAGAAAGTTTTCTGGCATTTAAGGACCTCAACAGTAAAGTGATGAGATTTTGTTGCTAAGCGGGTTTGTCGAGGATATGTACGTGGAGGGGGGCACAAATGCAACGAGTTCATCAGAGCACATTCCATTAAAATATTTGTAAAACAGGCACAGAAATGCAATACTGCGGCGATGAGACAGGGGTTAGAGCTTAGTTGACCAAGTAAGACCTATTAGATTGAAGACTCTTTCTATGGTCCTATCCAAAAGGGAGAGACTGGTGGTAGCTGCACCAGCTTAGATGTGCCAACAATACTCCATGCATAAGCGAATGGTGACTTTGTAAAAGTACAGAATACTTTCAGGTGTGAGTCGTCTTCTAGCTCGATAGAGAGAACACACCTTCTTTGCAGCAGACTTCGCAATGTCCTCAATGTATTTGTTCCAGTTCATACTGCTTGTGAATGTTAGGCTGAGGAGTTTGAAGGAAGAATTCTCAGGTAGGGTGTTACTTGTCATGGATATTGGTGGTTAGAGAGGCTTCTTGTAATTGTTACAGAAGATCAGCTTAGTCTTACTAGCATTAAATGTTACCATTCATTTGCGACCACATTCCACTACGGTCTGGAGGTAAGTTTTTAATGATTCTTCTATTGTCTTATCTACATTTATTCTTCCCTTGTACATGTTACAGGGCGTTGTATCATCAGCAAATACCCATCTCGGACACAATATTATTAGGGAGTTTGCTTATGAATATCAGGAATAATAGTGGTTCAAGGATCGAACAATATTGGATTGAATGTCACATATTCTCAGCCATCGTTTGTAGTGAGCTAAATTATTTGCATTTTTCCTTCGCACAATGCCGAAGTATTTTACACATTATCACGATATACAGGAATATCGGATTGAATGTTAGATATTCAGAACCGTCACTAGTAGTGCGCTAAATTATTTTTAACTTTTCTTATGAATTTACATTAAACGAGGAGTATCTCACCTTTCCTGTCCAAACACAACAGACAGTGGTTACGTTATCACTAAACTATACAATAACATTGCCTTTATATTGGATTTCACAGGTGGGGTTATTAGTTACAACTGTTATTGCGATAATGCAAAGTCATTTGCAATGGTTATTAAAGGAGGTCGAAAGCACTGGAAATCTGGAGAGACTTGTCACTCGGACTTCATGGAATAATACAGGTTTGATTTTGGAGAGGAGTGTCACTCAAGTCAAGGCATGAAGCCACTTGATGTAACGAACTAAAAAATACTACTTCAAAGTTAAAAACTAGCCAACAATAAGTGTTAGATAGATTTCAACCCAGAAAACAGCAATTCTTTCTCATTTGTTAGAAACATAGCTAACAAAATAACGGATAGCGCTCTCTTGCAATCGCTTCTCGACTATGGAACCCATTGCTGTAAGATTGCTTCCCTTTTGCTTATGACTTTGTTGACTTTAATGTCAGCAATTTTTTGTTCTATAGGTAATGATCAGATTTTTTACCATCGACCAATGTCAGTACTCCCATAGTGTTATTTATCTTTTCGTTGATAATTTATTTTTGTCTCATAAATCAGTATCCTCGAATGGCTATTGGTCTTGATAAATTGTGACCCAATCGTAAAAATAATTCAATGAAAAAGTCTTTTTTTTAAAAGCTGCTCGTATGTGGAACACAATACCACGGAGCTGCATTTCGGTAGTCGTTTTCAAGTCCAGCGTAAACAAATTATTGTTGAGCCGTCATCGTAAATAATCGATTCCTACCCAATCTCTACCATTATCGTTTATCAGAATGTTCACTAATCAACCCTTATTCCCGAGTGACTTCTGGGCCTTGATAAGCAGTGGCCTGTCCCTTTGTAAAAATACAAAAAACAAAATCAAAATCTCATTAATCTTTTATAATAAGTAATTTGAACCCTAAAGCGAATGAGTTGTTTAATCTATAGCTTAATCAGTCCTCATGTTGGTCCATTTATAGTAAGATAACTGGTCGCTCGGTGTGTCGTACAATACGCTTAAACATAATATTTTAATTTATGCAGATTGCGTATGTATTATTATAGAATCACTCCTCTATTGATTATTATATACTAGCAGGACCCGTTAGCCGGTGTTGCCCGGTTGTACAATATGTTTAAACATGATATTTTAATTTATGTAGATTGCGTATGTATTATTATAGAATCAATCCTCTATTGATTATAATATATTACGAGAAATAATTTGCCTGGTGGACTAATTTGCAAAAAATATTTTTTTTAAATAATAATGATAATGTTGCTCATCAAATTCCGTCTGTGTTTGTTTACAGTATCACGTTAGCTGATATTTGGGCTTGAAGATCTTAAACATAGTATTTCTTATAGATAAAAAATGGAACAGTTTTTACAGGGAAATATTTTACGTTACACCGTAAGTAAATTACTAATATGTAAAAACGTTTCTTTTTTATCTATACGAGAAGAAAGACTATTTTTATGATCGGATTTTGTCGATCTTTATCAGATTAATTTCCGTACAAAACATATCTAAGAACACTGCCAGACATATAAATTAGCTTTGTGTGAAATTTGCAAAAGATAGGCTCAGCCGTTTCGGAACCTATGAGGAAGGAACACACACACAAAATGACTTTTATATATAATAGTAGAGATAGAAATAGAGATAATTTGATTCTAACCTATATTGTACGTTACACTTGCAGATCAGCAACAAATTAAAATTGTTTATTTTTAAGGTGTCGTCTGGCGCGTCACTGCGTCTTTACTCGATAAACCACTGACATATATTCGTGAAGGCGTAATTAACCGACCGTGACTTGAACATTTGATTCACATTGGCGACTCTTGATCCTCTGTGTATCATCTGATCTACGTACAAGCGTATTCATCATTGGGACGACTCACGCAATTTTACAATCAAGCAGGGCGTATACAAACAATATTGTACAACGCAAGAGTATATAATACAGCAAATACGCACTCATGTACGCATACACATACATATATATTGCTAACGAAATGGGTATTTTTAAGATGCGTTCATTTAATCTATGCGGTTAATAATGAAAGCCGTGTTTTAAACTTAAGTGTAACATAAGGATGGACCCATCAATGGTTTGGTTTGGTTTGGTTTGGTTGTCTTGTTTTATGGTGTATCAACCCTTTCGGGCTATTTAATGCCGAATCCAGTGATTTTGGAGAAAAAAAGCTTTTATGCGTTTTTTTTATATTTTACAAGGGACTAGGTGTGTCAGAAACCGACCTTACGAATGCGTGAAAAAATATTGAATACTTTTACCTCCTATCTTTCTAAACTTATAACTACTTGAAAAATGGAATTCAAAGCCTTTTTTTTTTTCAATTAAAGGAGCAAAGATCAATTTTTAAAAAATAACAGGTTTAATAGCAAATTAGGCAATATTTGTTTTTTTTTAAATCGATTTTCTTTAAAGAGATTGGAAGAAAATAAACGAAATTTAACTTACGTCGATTATAAAAAATCGATATAAATTCCAAAAAATCACTTACCTATGAAAATTACTAATCAATATGTAGTTCCATTCTTCATTGTTAAGAATTTATCAATATTTACATTTTAAAATCTATTTATTTTTTAAATAAAAGAATTTTTTAAACGCCTATTTGAAAAACGCGCCATGACAAAACTATTTTACGTTTTTATCCAAAACCGGAAGTATTTTTTTTTTGTTTGTTTTGAACTACGGATGGACATGAGGGAAGTAAAAACCACACTTCGCGTTAGTCATCTAGCCTTGTCCGTGAAGAATATGTGTTCCCATAGTTTAAAAATAGTCAAATTTTACTTATAAGATTTTGCCTGTAATAAAAAGACACTCATGGATTTTTTTTTTTCTTTTCTCAAAGTAATAAATACAGGTTTGATTTATTATATTTTCATTCTTTTTTGTCGAGTGAAATTTTTTTTAAAATATCTAAAAAAAGAAAATATTGAATGAAATAGACAAAAATTGTCGTCATCGTCCATTACTTACTGGACAATATAAGCAGAACATAGACTTCCAATTAAAAAAAATCAACGTGGTTAAAAAAAAAAAGGTTTTACACTTTGGACTTTACAGGTAAATTTCCAAAAAGCACTTCTTTTTTTTTGTTTTAATTTACAATATATTATTTACTGATCTTTTATCTTCAATTTGTGATATATAAAACTTTGGTACATAAATTAATTATTAAAATTTTAATAGACATTTCAAAATGGGAGGGGTGAATTAAAAAAAATCGTTTGTCTAAAATATTATATTCGGTTTATTGGAAAGAGCATAAAATTTCACATTGACCCTGAAAATATTGAAAAAAATTAACCAATAGAAAATTTTTTATAGATTTTTAAAGTTTAAAAATTGAAAAAGAATTAACTCGTAAAATTCAATTGATTTCATGGCGTAAAAAATGGCTACATGAAGGCGCGCAGGCACTTTGTAAACACTTTGTAAACATTTTGTAAACACTGTTTTTAAAAAATAAAAAAAAATAGTATTTCTATTATGTTTTAAACAACTTTAATAGTTTATTTTGGAAGTATATTCCATAAAGAAAATAAACAACACACTTTTAAAAGAGAAATTGTGAGGGTTTTTTTAAAATTTTATTCGCAGTTTTGTGTTAGGGGTGTCAAAAATTCCCCCCAAATTCTGATACACCTAACTCACCACTTATCAAGGCCCGAAGGCCACTCGAGGATACGGGTTAATGAATGTAAGGTGGTAGTGTAGTAATCATTAATGGTGTAAATTAGGTAGGATTTGATTATTTAAGGGGCCGGCTCAACAATAACTTGTTTACATTGGACTTGAAGGCTACCATAATTTAGTCGGTCAAGAAGCAAGCCAGTGGAACTGTTTCACAGGCGGACAGTTTGAGGAGAGAAGCTGTATGCGTGAAATCTGCGTTTAGATTAAGGCACAGATAGAGAGTGAGGGAAACTTGTGATAGTAGGTGTCGCTAGTTGAGTGCTTTTGTGAAAGTTTGGCAAGGGGGGGCTATAGATTAGAGCTCAGTCGAGCACTTACCATGAAAATAACGATAGAGCAGAGATATGCTCGCAACGTCTCTACTGTGGGAGAGAGGCTGCAGGGAAGAAAAATGCATTACCTACTAAATTTCGAAGCTGGTTTGAAGGGTACGCCGAGCAGCTCCTGCCCAAATGGTGCAACAATACTCCATTTTAGGACGTACTTGGCTCTTATACAGACAGAGGATTGCCTCGGCAGTGAAATACCTACTGGTACGATAGAATGGGCCAACCATTTTTCTAGCGATCTTGACAACTGATTTGATGTATGTGTTCTATTTCAGATCAGGAGTGAAGATCAGTCCCAGAAGCTTGTCAAGACGTGGAGCTTCCCTAAGTCGGGAGCCATTCATTTCAGTTAGGGCTCCATGTGCTGCTCCATGTGCTGTTCCATGATTTTAAATTATTAAGTAAAAAAAAAGTTTTTTTCTTTTCTACCAATTTATCAAAAGTCGTCTGATAATTATGTGGCTTCTCGTTAGTAATCACGTTTGTTGTCACTTTCTGATTGGCTGATCAAGTTGGCCAGCGCTCGACATATTCTCTCGGTTTTTGTAAGTTTCATATTCCACTGTACCGGACATTTCTGAGAATCAGAGAATTTTATTGCAATAAAAACACAATTGCAATAAAAACACAATTACAATAAAAACACAATTGCAATAAAAACACAATGAACTAGTTAATATTAGTAACATAGTCCTTCTGCAATTTGACAGCCTGCAATCTGTTGGTCATTCCTTGAATTAGTTTGCAGCAATATTCCAGTGAAGGGACATCCCACTTCTCTGTAATTTTTGTCCAAAATTTTTCCAAATTTGCCATTTTATCGTTGCGTAGCTGATACTTTATATAATGCCATACATTTTCGATGGGATTGAGGTCTAGAGATTATCTAGGCCAACTCAAATACGGAATATCATGCTCTTCAATGAACCTCTTTACATTGCCAGCTATGTGAATGGGGGCATTATTCTGCATGAAGATGGAATTATTATCCAAATTCCGGCCAAAGTAGGGTAGAAAATGCTCATGTCAATATATTAACCTTTATCTTTATCTTTAGTTACTGCTTGATTTTCCTGTTATATGTCTATATGTATTATGTGCATGTGTGTATGTGCGTATTTATATATATATGTATTTAACACTGACATGGCACGTTCTCATTGGCTATACCTCCTCCTTTTCCTCCTCCGTCTACCCTCCTCCTCTTTCCTCGTGCATGCTCATCTCCTTCATTACACTGAGGAAGGCCGAAGGTACGGTCGAAAAAATGGTTTTTAAGTTTTGAAAAAAAAAAATCATAGCATCTTGTATTCCTGCGCGTCCCCAACTGGAAACGAATAAAGAAAAGTTATAAACTTTTATACATTTCGTATTCATATTTTTGTATACATTTTCACACACACGCTGGTACGATCTTGAAATATGTATATATAGTGTCGTAATAAATATTGTACATATATATATATATATATATATATATATATATATATATATATATATATATATATATATATATATATATGAAAATGTATACAAAAATGTATATTTAAATATACATCTTTCTTTCGTTGGAATTTCTTAACCCATTTTATATAAATATATATATATATATATATATATATATATATATATGATTTTCAGAATGTGAGAGATTGTATATAATAAAATCCACAGCCAAACAACGTCGCAGCCCACAAGAGCCATGACAGTCAAAGAACCGGAAGTCCAAGACTCGAGTCTTGGACTTCCGGTTCTTTGACTGTCATGGCTCTTGTGGGCTGCGACGTTGTTGTTTGGCTGTGGAATTATATATATATATATATATATATATATATATATATATATATATATATATATATATATATATATATATATATTTATTACGACACTATATATACATATTTCAAGATCGTACCAGCGGTTTCATTGCGTTGAATCAACCATAAGACACTAGTTTTTCAATGTCGCTGATGAATTTACGCTGACGATTTCCAACCTCTTATGGTTTATTCAACACAATGAAACCACTGGTACGACCTTGAAATATGTATATATAGTGTCGTAATAAATATTGTATCTTCAGCTCTCACATCCACGATTGAGCACTTTAATGGATTTTTTTCATCGCCTCCTGACACACTACACACACACACACACACACACACACACACACACACATATATATATATATATATATATATATATATATATATATATATATATATATAATACGCATGTGTGTGTGGCGGGATATGTTTTTCAATTATATTTTAGCTTTTATTTATACCAATACTTTAATTTATGAAGCTTAATATAACTACAGAGCATATAAACAATAAATGACAAAAGTCTACATTCCAAAGTTCAAGATGTTGACCATCTTACCATTTATTTCTATAAATACGTTATTCACATCTCTGCTTAATGAATGACATCACAAAAATTGATGCCTTTTATTATGAAAGTGATGATAATGTAATCAAGTTAAAATTATATTGAATTAAAATCACACACGCGCGCGCATAGGATACTAAAAAGAGCTCTCGATTGGTTTCAATAAAAAAGCGGGACAATGTTGGCAGCTGGTTTGGCTGTTCCATACTCAAAGGAAGAAAAATAAAAAAAATTAAAAAATAAAAGTATATTATGTATTTACATAGCGTTTTGTTAATATTTGCAGCATTTACTTCAACAGTGCTCGATACGTAAGTAGAACTAGGTAATGAGTTTGGAAAAGAAATATGGCAATTAAGCTACACAAAATTTTATGCGTTTCATCCTCATGAGTATCCATCAGGCCTCGTGAGAATTCGTGAAGCTATTGTAATTGACAGATCCTCAGGACGATAAAACGCGGAAAATTCTATGCAGCTTAATTGCCATATATATTTTCCAAACATCGATCCATCTGTTTTAATGTTTAATTATGAATTGTGTAGTAAGAAAAATAGAATTGATTCTACATAAATATAATAAAATTGTTCTTTAGTTATTTTTAAATATTTCATTTTGAACTGGTACGTTTTTTCATCGACACAGATTCTTTTCTAATCTCTACAATATAAATAAAAACACTCTTGAAATGTATTTCAAATCAAGTAAATTCTTTTTGGATTTTGAAGATTATATAATATATGTATACGTAAATTAGTTTAAATTTACGTACTATTTAAGAATGGGTTATCTTATTGCTATTTTGTTGTTGCTTTTATTAACGTATTAAGAACATGGCTAAAAAAAATATACAATGATTTTAAAGGTGTGATTAACAAGTGTATAGAATTAACAGTTTTTATTTTTTATTTTTTATTTTTTGTTTTTTATTTTGTATTTTTTTTTTTTTTTTTTTTTAATTTTTACTTGTTATTTTTTATTAATTTTTAATTGTTTTTTTTTATTTTTTATTTATCATTTCTTTTATTATTATTTTATTTTTCATTAGTTTATTTTTATTTTTTATTTTATTTTTATTTTTATTTTTTATTTTTTATTTTAAAATTTTCATTTTTACTTTTTATTTTAAAATTTTTATTTGTTATTCTTATTTTTATTTTTATTATTTTTTTTCATTTTCATTTTTTAATTTTTTTCTATTTTTTTATTTATTTTTTTAATTTATTATTTTTATTTTTATTTTATTTTATTTTATTTCTTATTTTCATTTTTTATTTTTTATTTTTCATTTTTAATTTATTTTTTAAATTTTTTTTATTCTTTATTTTTTAAATCTTTTTTAATTTTTAATTTTTTATTTATTTATTTTTTATTTATTTATTTATTATTATTTTTATTTTTTATTTCCCATTTTTTATTTTTCATTTTTAATTTTTATTTTATTTTTATTTTTATTTTTTATTTTTTTATTTTTTATGTTTTATTTTTTATTTTTCATATTATTTATTTTTATTTTTCATTTTTATTTTGTGTGTGTGTGTGTGTGTGTGTGTGTGTGTGTGTGTGTGTGTGTGTGTGTGTGTGTGTGTGTGTGTGTGTGTGTGTGTGTGTGTGTGTGTGTGTGATCATAAAACGTATACTTTTTATATACGAGCCATTTCGTGAAAAATATTGAATAATTCCACTGTGTCTTTCCAAGCTTATAACTCCTCGAAAAATTGAATTTAAGCCCTAATTTTTTTCAATTAAAAGAGCAAGGATCAAGGTTTCATTAAAAAATAAACAAAAAAAAACCAACGTATTTAAAAAAAAAAAAGAGGTTTTAAACTTCGGACTTTACAGGTAAATTTCTAAAAAACACTACTTTTTTTGTTTTAAATTTGAATATATTATTTATTGATCTTTTATCTTCAATTTGTGATATATAAAACTTTGGTGAGTAAATTAATTATTTACTTTTTAATAGACATTTCAAAATGGTAGGCGTGAATTAATTCGACTCCCTGTCTTTCCAAGTTTATAACTACTCGAAAAATGTAATTCAAGCCCTAATTTTTGTTTCAATTAAAGGTGCAAGGACCAAGGTTTCATTTAAAAAAACAAAAGAAAAAACAAACAACGTGTTTTTTTTTAAAAAGGTTTTAAATTTCTCGAAACTCCTACTTTTTTTTTTGTTTTAAATTTGAATATATTATTTATTGATCTTTTATCTTCAATTTGTGATATATAAAACTTTGGTGAGTAAATTAATTATTTATTTTTAATAGACACTTGAAAATGGGGGGCGTGAATTAAAAAAAAACGTTTGTCTAAAATATTATATTGGATTTATTGGAAAGAGCATAAAATTTCACATTGACACTGAAAATATCGTAAAAGTTGAATCAATAGAAAAATTTTGATAGATTTTTAAAGTTTAAAAATTGAAAAATACTGAGCTCATAAAATTCAATTAATTTCATTACAGTTTAAAATATATATATATATTTCTATTACTTTTAAACCAACTTTATTAGTTTATTTTGGAAGTATAATCCATAAAGAAAATAAACAACCCACTTTTACAAGAGAAATTACGAGTTTTTTTTTATATTTTATTCGCAGTTTCGTGTTAGGGGTGTCAAAAATTCCTACAAAAATTCTGATACACCTAACGAGCCACTTCACCAATTCAAGAAATTTAAGTATCATTTTAACTGAAGCATATAAAAGCGTCCAGATTTTTAACGAATAATAATCAAAACGGCCTGAAAACGACTGATGAAACTCAGTGTAAAGTACTTGCAAAAACAATCAAAAGAAAAAAAACAGATGGATGAAGACGACTGTGGAACTTTCTTGCACAGATTCAACCGAGAAATAAGAACGACAATTCGAAAAATTGAAAATTATATATAAAAAAATGCTCATTAAGCAAAAACAAGTATGTATGTATGTGTGTATGTATGTGTGTATGTATGTGTGTATGTATGTATGTATGTATGTATGTAGGAGAAGCAAATCTCTGATTTAAAAAAAAAACAAGGCGGGAGACCAGTACCCGCATTAAGCTGGTCTGCAGTTTAATTTGTTTCTGGCTATCTTGCTCTTGCTTGTTGCTGGATCTCAACGTTTTGAACCGAGAGAGAGACTTAGCTGTCGTACAAAGCTAAGACTCTGTAACATCATCTTTGTATAGATACTCCCTCAGGCATTTGGGCTCATGGATTTTAAATGTCTGAGGGAGTGGCACTCGTCTGACAAGGCGTTGCAATCATCATGTATGTATGTATGTATTTCTCACAAAAACTTTCGATAAAGGCGACGGATCCTGACAAGATCGGTATCATTTTGAAGCTCGACGTCTTAGACGACAAATGGGGAAAATTTGGCCAAAAATATTAATTTCTTCACCCTAAACGCGGCCGTTTTGCGCAAGGAGGGGTCTATTTTTCGCAGACATTTTAGCAAGCATTCATAACCGTTGAATTGACTTCAGTTAATTTCAACACTCTAACTCCAGGTTGTGTCATGGAGACATCGGCTAAGACGTCAGATTTTCTTCCATTTTCTTTTCCGCCTTCGTGTCACGGGTTCGAACCTGCCTGCCTACTACCACTTCTTTTTAACACCTTTCTTCACCTTGGCTGCCTACTCTTGTTTTGATTCCCTCCCCACCCTTCTACCATTTTTATTTACACCTCCCTCCACATTCACGGGCTCTAGCCTGCCTACTATCAGTTTTTTTCTTTTCTTTTTCTTTTTTTTGCTCAACACACACACCTCCAAACACCCGGGCAACGCCGGGCTAGTAAAAACTAAGACAGAATCAATCTTTAAATTAATGTTGAATAAAACTTTTCTAACGTTTAATCGAGCCTCGATCATTCATTACAGGTTTTCTTCTTTTTTTTTTAAATTTTACTAGTTTAAATTCACTTACAAAAATATATATGTATATTCGGTTGGAGGGTAGAAATAAGAACGGTAAATAGGGGATTTGAGGAGAAAGACATCCATCATAAGACGATTTTCATTGGTTGTTATTCATGAAGAAGGCGGAAATATCTTCACCAACGATTCAACTGTTATTCATGAAGAAGCAAGACGTCTCCCGTCATCCATGACGATCTGAAATTTCATCTTACATTAAACACACACACACGCGCGCATGCGCGTGCATGCACACAGATAAATCACACATATACACATATATACACTTCTGGAGAAATGAATAAAATGCATATTTAAATCCATATGTTGCATATTTCTTTAGAAATGTGAGGAATGTTCATATTATTTGAATTCTTCAGATTACTGTTCCCATCTTTTTACAACGTTTCGGTCGATGTAATCTCCGACCTTCTTCAGGCGTATCTTGTACAAAATGTTGAATAGCAGGGGTATATATTTAATGATGGCGCTGATTTCATATTGGGGCACATATATAACGGGACTCATGTAATACAGACATAACGATAGTGATGATAATTATGATGATGGAGATAAGACATTTATACATATACCGTTCTTTTAACACATATTAGAGGAGAGGGTGATATGATGCGCAGTTCTTAACACAGAGGAGATGAGGCATTTATAGACATTACTTGTGATGAAAGAGATGAGATACATAACTTGGAAGGGTTTACAATGTTCATTATAAGATGATAAACACAATTACCTTTCGTTCGTGATGACGGATGACACAAGACAACAGTTACAACATAATGATGACTTCTTTATTCATCTGATCGGCCGGTCGATGACGTCAGGGATTCAACTGGTATGGCTACATTGGTTTACTCCTCTCCTCTCGCCTCCAAGGGGCTCTGACTCCAACTCATCAACTGACTGCCAACTGACTGCCCAACTCTCTGACTCTCTCCTAACTAACTAACTAACTAACTAACTCTTAGATCCTATATTGAGAAACTCCCTTTGTCTATGACGTCAGAATTGAGTTTTCAAATGTGACTAATTTTACATGGATTTTCGTATGTTTGTCCAACACACTCTTGACAAAGAAAAGAATCCTCAATTCTAATCCAACCCATTTTTAAACAATATAATTTAATTTGTATTGTTCATTCTTTTAGCTGACATTTTTAATATTGCGATTTCTAAAAGAATGGGCAATCAACTCTTTTTTTCCGATATAAACAATATTTAACTATTCTAATAGAATTTAACAATAGACTAAACTTCTAACATTCCATTTCTTAACTTTGCCTGCAGGGTTCGATTCTCAGCTTATCCTAATCTCATTTTTACTTATCTAATACTCTTCTTATTTACATGGAAAGGGGACAGCCCTTTTACATGTAACAAAACGTAGGAATATTTTTTGTCAAATTCAGAAATCTGCACAGAATTTCAAACTGAACCTTTGTTTAATCCATGGGGGTAGCATGCTCTTGTTCCGTCAGCCATGACTGTGTAGAAATTCTCAGAAATTTGCGATTGTATTTTAAATGTCGCCTGCAATGAATATTGAACTTTAAACCTCCAAAAAGATGTAACTTACAACTAAATTTTGTCAAGTACTTTATCCACTACGCCATAAGTCTTTGCAGGCAGATTCCAGAGTTCGACAGAAAAATTCCTGAATTTGACAAAATACACCGAAAGAAGGTCACAGATTATATCGATAGAAACGTTGTGCAAATAACAACTCAAATGAGAACAGTAGTCCGAATAATCTAAATAATACGAATTATCAATCCTCATCTCAAAAATTAGTAAGGAATTTTATTTAAAAAACAGAAAATACTACTACTATTACTGTCTAAGCACATGTGCGTTACTCCTTTATATATTTGGGGATGGGGTATTTGTGGGTAATCTCCGACCAGATGCACTTGCAAGTCAACGTGTCCACAACACCTCAGAGCGGTGTTGCTGAGTTTGATGTCTTAAACTTTTGAACCATATCATACTCAATGCCATCCTGCACCAATCGTACTATTCATGCCATGGACTCTATAACAACGGTAAGAGAACAGGGAGTAATAGAATTTTGAGGAAACTTAATGTCATTCATGTTCCAGGAAAAATTGCCGGTTGTTATCAGCAAGAAATCATTGATAACTGCTGGTGCGAGAAGAAAAATTGAGTCACAATAATATTTTAACTGAATGGGGAACACTAGAATATCTGCGGAGACTTCCTGTCACTCAAACTCCAGGAAAGCCACTAATTGTTCTAGACAAGAATTCATTATGAAAGACTGATTTGGGAATTCAAAGTGAATAATAATAGATAAAACGGTCAATCACATCATGTAGTAAACTATCACAAAAGAAATACAAAAACAGGCATGGCTGAATTGAAATGCAGTTCACTGGGAACTATGCAAACGCATGCACTTTAAACGTATAATAAATGCAGACACAAACGGAACCAGTTATGAAGAATCAAAATCACAAAATACTCTAGGGCATGGAAATACAAACTCATCCAAGCAAGAAGACCAAACCTGGTAATACTTAACAAAGATGAGAAAATCTGCAGAATCATAGAATTCACCGTCTCAGCAGTTCACAAGATGAAGACCAAGAAGGCAGAAAAACGAAGCAACTACATGTAACTTACTAGAAACCTTAAAAGAATATGAAAAAAATATACAGTAACACCAATAATTGCAAGAGCACTAAAAACAGTATTTAAAAAAAAACTTGAAAAAAAGACGAGGAGAAATTAGAACCAATGGTAAGATCAATAATTTACACCACATAATGCTAATGCAAACAGCTAATGTTTTGAGGAAAATCTTTGTGTGCAGAAACCAACTCAGACAATCAGGTAATACTGATAAACCAGATATAAATTGAAATAGTAATAGAATGAAAAATTTGAAAATTACACAAATCTAAAGAAATTGAAACTGCCAAAAATCCCATGATCTGAAATCCTCACCCCAAAATACACCTTTACTGACGCCACACAAAATGGTCATGAAAAATCAAAGAGGATGGAAAGACTGAGGAGGTATAACAACATCTAGACCTGTACTGGAAGGATGCAGTAAATACTCACATTTTAAGGAGGCTTGTTGCCACTGAAATGCTAGATAAAATCAATGTTCATTATCAGCAAAAATCGATGATACATGCAAGTTGCAATAACGCAAAGTGACTTGAACGCTTATTGAAAGAGGTGAAGATTGCTAGAAATGTGAAGAGACTTCTTGTCACTCAGACTCCATGAAATACCGCCAGTTATTGCCAGTGAGCAAACACTAATAATAACTTGTGTGGAAACTTCTGGTGTATAAATAATATGGAAGAAGACAAAAGTGATATTTGTTGTAAGCGGAACACTTGGATCAATCCCCATGCAGCTTGAGAATTACAAACAACAAAAAGTGTTTCAAAAATGGAGTTTACTCAGCACAGCTAATCTTGCTTGAAAAGTGTCCTCTGTTTGAGTTGTGAAGATTTGATAGAGAATGCAGAAATAACATTAATCATCATCGTCATCTTCGTCATCGATGTTATCATCATCATCATCGTCATCATCTTCATCATCATAGTCATCATAATCATCATCATCATCGTCATTGTTTGTCCTCCTCATCATCATCATCATTGTCATCATCATCATTATCATCATCGTCGTCATCATCATCATCATTAAGATCATTATCATCATCATCATCATCATCATCGTCATCATCATCATCGTCATCATCATCATGATCATGATCATCATCATCATCATTGTCATCATCATTATCATCCAGATCATTATCATCATCATTATCATCATTATCATCATCATTATCATCATCACCATCATCATCATTATCATCATCACCATCATCATCATTATCATCGTCACCGTCTTGTTTTTATTTACATTCACCCCAAACAAGGCATATCCGCACATGAACGCAGAGGGCTACTATTTGGGACGATACTTAAGGAAGATGAACAAGATGTTGGTTTACATCACATTGTAACTTTTGCATATCAATCCAGTCAGGGAAGCAGGTAACGAGAAAGGAATTCCAAAGTCTAGTTGTTCAAGGGAGAAACTATTAGAGTAGAAAACCTTCTCGGATTTAAGGACCTCAACCGTGAAGAGGTGTGATTTTGTTGCTAAGCGGGTTTGTTGGGGTTGTGTACCTTGAGGGGCACAAGTACAACGAGTTCATCAAAACACATTCCATTAAAATACTTGTAAAACTGGCACAGGGATGCAACATTGCAGTGATGAGACAGGGGTTGGAGCTTAGTTGACAAAGTGGGGCCTATTTAGATTGAAGACTCTTCTTTGGACTTTATCCAAGATGGAGAGACTAGCCCAGATGTGGCAACAATACTCCATGCATGAATGGTGGCTTTGTAGAGGTACAGGATACTCTCAGGTTTGAGTAGTCTTCTAGCATGATAGAGAAACCCACCTTCTTTGCAGTAGCCTTTGCAATGCCCTCAATGTATTTTTTCTAGTTCATATTGTCTGTGAATGGTAGGCTGAGGAGTTTGAAGAAAGAATTCTCAGTTAGGATGTTAATGGTTCATGGAAATCGGTGGTTGTAGAAGCTTCTTGTAATTGTTAAAGGAAAGCAGCTTAGTCTTACTAGCATTAAATGTTATCATCCATTTGCTGTTCCATTCAACTATAGTCTGGAGGTCATTTTCTAATGATTCTGCCATTGATTTAGATTTGTGTACATCTGTTCTTCCCCCATGCATCGTATAGAACGTTGTATCATTAGCAAATATACCTATCTCGGACACATTATTATCAGGGAAGTCGTTGATAAATGTCCGGAATAATAAAGGTCCAAGGATCGACCCCTGAGGCAACCCCGCAGTAATGTTATGCTGTTTGGATGTACATCCATTGATGATAATGTGGATAGTCTTATTGCCTTTTTTATTATTTTAATTACATTTTCACCTCAAACAAGGCACATAAGTTGCAGAGCTACTATGTAGGGAGTTGAGCAGCAAGATGTTTGTTCACATTACACTTGTACTTCTGCATGTCAGTACAGTCAGGGAAGCAAGAACCTAGAAGGGAATTCCAAAGTCTAGCAGACAGATGGAAGAAGCTATTAGAGTAGAAGGCTTTCTATCCTCTAGAGATCTCTACTGTGAAGGGGTGGGACTTTGCTGCTTGTTGGGTTTGTTGGGTGTATTTACATCGAGGGGTACAAGGGTTTGTAGTTCGTCAGAGCATCCACCATTAAAACAAGCTGACCGATACTCACATGAGAATGCAATTCCACATGCAGGTTTCAAGTCTTGGCATAAATGCATTTGCGAAATCTATGCATGCTAATGAGTAGTAGAAAACAAAACAGGTGTCTATGAATAATCATATTCTATACTAGCAGGAAGACCTGATGTTGCTCGGGATTGAATGAAGATTACATCTATGTACTTTTTCACTATGGTCATGACTCCATATCAGCTTTTTTTACTGTCCCCCCCTCGCCTTTTCTTTCGTTTCAATCTCTAGTATAATCGTATTAAGCTGAAAAGTTGGAATATTTTATGAATTAGTGTTTTTTATAACTTTTTTCCACCCCCCAAACAAGGCATATTATCATTTGAACATAAGGGCTGTTATTTGGGATCAGATCTAAGAGAAGATTACAAGCAGTTGAGCAACGAGATGTCTGTTCACATTATATATAAACTTCTGCATCTTAATACAGTCAGAGAAGCAGGATACAGAGAAAAGATTCCAAAATCAAGTTGAAGGAAAGAAACTATTAGAGTAGAAAGCTTTTTTATCTTTGAAATCATGTTTCTCGTCATTACAAAACGTTCTAAACAGCCATAGAAAATGTGTTATGTCAGCTCTATTATCCTAAAGTGAAAAACTTTAATGATTCAAAATAATCTTTTTTTCTCGACTACTTACAAACGGATTTTCTAATAGACGTTTTTATCTTGTCATCATTTCGTTTTGAAAATACTTAACTATCCTTTCATCTGGATTTTTAATTTTTAATTTTTATTTTTTAATTTTTAATTTTTATTTTACTTTTTATTATTTATCTCTTTCATAAACTCTTTGCACTAAAACATCCTTTGCTTTTATGACTAGTTTTCGTAAAATGCTGTTTCGATTAATACCAGTACCAGTAAATTCATTATATATTGCTATAATATTTATTTGCTAGTATCTTTCCTTTGATGAGAAGAACGCATTTCTTTGAAACTTTCCGGATTAAGGAAATTTTAATATTTCTTATTTGAATATCCTATCAAACAATAAATTTATGTAAATTATAATTTACAGTCTTAAGTTGTGTTATTCTATGACAAACTTTATTTCCCATTTTGGTGGTATTGAGCTTTTTATTTGTTTTTTGTTTTTTTACATAGGCGTCACCACTTATCAAGGCCGATCGACCACTCAAGGATAAGGGTTAAAGAGTGTAGAGTAGTCAAAAGGACAATATAGTAATCAATAGTAATGGAAGTTCGGTAAATTTATTAACTTAAGTGGAACGGCTCATCAGAAACTTGTTCACGTTGGACTTGAAGGCAACCATATTATAGACAGCTGGAAAGTAGGAAAGTGGAAGACAATTCCACAGGCGTGCAGTTCTAAGAAAGAAGCTTTGATCAGGGAATCTATGTTTAGGTTGAGATTACTATATAAATATTAACATTTATATTTGCTTAAAATTTACAGAAGCTTTTGGCTTATAAACTTAATTTTTACTTCTTGGTTTTACACACATGCATGCACGCACGCACGCACACACACACACACACACCCACACACTGTTCTAGGAATCTTCCTACGTGAAAATATCTGATTGATACAACCTTGACCTTGCTGAAAGCCAGATTGGTTAGGTCAGGCTCAAAGATCTCTATCTTTGAAGATGCTGCAGGATGATAAAGTGGAACGATAAAATTGTCACCCTAGACAGCATGATTCCATTTCTGTTTGATGAAAACTGGTTTTCTGGTTTTGTTTCAGACCATCTACTAGTTAGCCAGTTGCATACAAATCCCAAGAGCGATAGGAGCCTTCTATCATGTCTGAAAGTGACACAATGTTCAACGAGCAAGATCAGAGATGCACTGCTGTACACCCAAGCTCTCTACCGATCCAAGTTATGACAACGAGACCATTGCCAGCACCCTCAAAATACATAGCTGGATTGCCATGAATAACAGGGATGTGCCCAGAGTGATGGAAACAAAATTTCTGGCCATGGTTATGATCTTTGGTCTGGTTTCAAGTGAGGGCCACCTCACATCTTAAAGTCAACACCAAAGTTTACCTGGATTTACTGAAGAGTGTGGTGATCCCCTGGTGCAATCAGGTGGCCATTGTGAGACCCTGAGTGTGGCAGCAGGTCATCTACCGAGTATTCACCGAGCTAGTGTTTGTGGTAAAGACATGCTTCTAGTTCTGGACCCATACTGAGGCAGTGATTGAGGCTGAAGATGGCTACATTGAATAGATGTTAGCTCTACTACTAACCCTTATCCCTGAGTGGCTTCCGGGCCTTGATAAGTGGTGATCACTGTGTAAAAAAAAAAAAAAAAACTACATAATCACGTTACCTGAATGGATTTTTTTCAATAAAAGTTTTAAAATAAATTTATAGTGTTGTTTTATTTAGGGCGACATTTTTATCATTCCACTTTGTAATTTTTTTTAAAAGGGAGTTCTTACCTATCAAGGCCTGGGGCCACTAGAGGATAAGGGTTAATGAATGTAAGGCGGTCTGTAAGACAATAACATACTGATTGATAGTCAAAAAAAGCTGGGAGAGAACGAAAATACCATGGTGTTATGTATGACTCGAAAAGAAACTGGAATCTTAGGAAGATCGCCATTATTCCAGTAATTATAGGAGCAACCTAACTCATAAAAAGAATTTTTTAATCTACCTGGTAAATATACCCAGTGAACCAAATGCAAGAGAGATACAAACAATTGCATGTAAAGGTTCCGTTAGAATCTTAAAAAGATCTCTCGGTTGGAACATATGAGATAGGGAGTGAATTTCTGGTATCTGGTTATATTTGGAAGAGATTGTGAAAATGATTTAACAGAGCAGATTTTTCTTCCCCCTTTTTTTTTATAAAACTGAAAATTCGTTAAACTACGATCATACTTTTGCTATTGCTTTAGCTCGTGAGCAGATGGAAGCGTGAGATATCAACTGCCTGTCTAGGAACTCCAAAATTATTTTTATTGATAACTAGCTGATGTACCCATCGTTGCCCAGTATTAAACGTAACGTTAAATTCTTTTAAAAAAATGAAGTAAAAACAGAAAGAAACTGGGCATATGCATGCGAGTATAATGTTTTTCTAAACAGTTTATTTCTTGTAAGCAAAAAAAAAAAAATTACACGAACTGAGATCGGAACTGCTATAGCAATTAAAAGGGGAAATAACCTTTATAAAAAAAAGAAAGAGTTATCGCCGTTTATAGATTCTAGAAAAAGACTTGCGAGTTCCAAGAGAGGTAAAAGATGGACAATATGGCGGCTAGGCTAACACAGGCATATCGTTCTGTAAATCATTAATTTTGCTGCCATGCTTGTATTTAACTTACAATGAGTTTGTCTACTTTTTATTCAAATATTCAATTATTCTGACAATCCAGAACCAAAACCTAAAGACAGTGATTCAAGTATGATAACCATTTGGCCAGCTTGTTTTACAATTAGATTTAAGGTCTGCGTTTTTTTAGTTATATTATCGATTAGTTTCCGAATGGCATTCCAGTTTCGTTTTGCAAGTTCAGTTAATTTGGTATTTTTCCATTCATTCAAGGAAACTGAAATGTTAGAAGTTGGTATGGTCGAACAACTTCATATTTGTCAATCCTACTTGCGGGTCGGATTGATATTGCTTTTTGCTCTTCATTTTCTTTTTTTTTTATTGCATTTCAAAATAAGTTCCTTTTGATGCTTCCCTGAAATATCTTTTTAATCGTTGCTACGTTATTTTTTGACGTCATATCAAATTTATTATTTTTAGTGTCTTTCTTGATTTGCTGTATGCACTTCATTTGATAAGTATTAGATTGTTTCTCATTAACAGCTTGAATTCGAGATGATTTTGCACAGTACATTTTTGTTTCTTGGAATTTCAACTTATTTATTTTCCGGCAAAAAATGTTGACTGATAACTCCCCAAAATTGAACTGATACATCCAGTCTGTGCCAAATAAATTGTTGGCATTTCTTAAAACGAAAGTTTTCAGTTTTTTAGTAGTTCCTTTTAAAGTTACGTCATCAATAACTTCAGCCCCGAATTTAAGTTTTGTATTAGTAAGCGATTTAGCTGTTTTCTTGGTTTTTAGCATGATTGGTTTATTCAACTTTTTCCATGTACGCAAGTTGATTGTTGACAAATCAGATCAAGAGTTGTAATTTGACCTTTTTGTTCAGAATTTTAACTTGTGCTTTTTTATACTTGTGTTATTTTGTTCGTCTGTTTGTTCTTTTCTTCTTGTTTTTACAAAGGAGTCATAACTTATCAAGGCGTGGAGGCCACTCGAGCATAAGAATTAATGAGTGTACAGTAGTCAATGGGACAATATTGTAGTAATCGTTAGTAGTGGAAATTCGGTAAATTGTCCTACTTAAGCGGACGGCTCAAGAACTTGTTTACCTTGGACTTGAAGACTACCACATTGTAGTCAGCTGGAAAGCAAGGCAAACATTTAAAATAATAACATACGATACAATAATAACTAGATTTAAAATAATAACAATAATTTTGTAAAAAATTAAAATAATATTTTAAAAAAGCTTTACGTCGTTTTCTCCCCTAAAATAATTCTCTTCTGATCAAGTCTTATTTGATTAGGCAACACAATTCTCCTTGACCAATCAACAATCGTTTTACTTTGACAGTCTGAATGCAAAAAAACCTGAACATTTTAGGAAGTCGTATTAAGTAGCCGGTCAGAATATATATGTACTGTATGCATATCATCATCAAGGGGTGTCCTGCCTGACATCAATGGCTCTCCATCTCTCTCTCTCTCTCTCTCTCTCTCTCTCTCTTTCGGCATTCATGAATTCATTGTTGCTCATCATTTTTGATGTTGCCCAGGTATTCAGATTGTAAACGTAAGTTTTTCGCTGTCGTCCTCTGCTTCTTCTACCCATGATCATTCCTGTCAAGCTAATCTGTTCTATTCCACTTTTTCTGTAGACATCGTTCATGAATCTCATTTGTCTTTTTTGTATTGTTCTTATTAAAGACCTTTCTGTGTTTGCCATTTGTAATACCTCTTGGGTTTTTTTCTTTTTTGCTCAAGATATCTTCAGAAATCTCCTCAGGAACCAAGTTTCAGCTGCCTTTAGTTTTTTGCTCGTGGTATTGGTGATTGTCCAGCACTCACGACCATATAATAGAACAGGCCATACATTCTGAATTTGGTGTCGATTTTAATGTTTTTGTTGGTCATGATTGATGACAATCTCTTTAAGGTGACTTTATATTTCAATCGTGCACCTTCCATCAGATGTGATTCAGTATCCCCGGTATTTGAATTTATCAACTCGTTTAACATTGTGACATTGTAGCTTGCATGTTGGAGCTTGAGTCTTCTGTCATGTTTACTGTTTTTGAGATGTTTAAAGTTGTTTTGAGAAGTATATATGAAGTGTATAAAACGGGTGTATAAACGAGTCTCCATTTACTGTCGTCTATTTTAGTTAATATATTTCATGTAATCGTTTCTAGTTATGTGTATATTTATAACAGTCTATCTTTGTGTATGCGTGTGTATTCACATATAACACCTTCTCTACCACCTATAGCAATGGCCAACGACTCTTTATCTGAGAGTATGTCTCTCAAGCTCCTTGGCCTAACGTTCACAGGAAACATGAGCTGGAACAATTACATCGAGAGCATTGCCAGGGTCGCTGCGAGGAAGATGGGCTCTCTCTACCGTGCTAGAAAACTGCTTACACCCGAAAGTATCCTGTACCTCTACAAGGCCACTATTCGCCCATGTATGGAGTATTGCTGTCATATTTGGGCTGGTGCATCGGCTACTAGTCTCTCGCTCCTTGACAGGGTTCAAAAGAGAGTCGCAAATCTGATAGGCCCTGAACTGGCATCTAAGCTTCAGCCTCTGTCCCATCGTCGAAACGTTGCATCCCTCTGCCTGTTCTACAAGTATTATAATGGTGAATGCTCTGATGAACTGCAATCACTTGTGCCCCCACGACGTAAACACTCGAGAGACCTGACAAGCTGCAAAATCCCACCCCCACACTGTAGAGATCCCTAGATGTAAAAGATCTTTCTACTCCAGTAGTTTCTACCCCAGAACTGCTAGACTTTGGAATTCCATTCCAGGTCACTGCTTCCCCAACTGCATAAGTTCAAGTGCAACGTGAACCAACATCTCGCTGCCCAAATCCCTACATAGTACCCCAGTAGATGTTCCCCCTGATAGTAGCCCCCTACACCAAAGTGGCAATGTGCCTTGTTTGGGGTGAAAATGTAATTAAAAAAAAAAAAGAAAAAAAAAAAAACACCAATAAAAAGACAGATGCAATTCTATAGAGTGTACATCAGGGAATAGTGAAACATGCCTTTGTTGCAGAGGATATAACAACCAGTTATTAAAACCCGTTGACCGTACAACTAAAATATTAAAACACAGAGACAAAAAGAAAAAAACAGCAAAGCAAAAGGAAGAAATGACCAAAAAGGCTGGAGTCAGTTTAAAGACGACGAATCGTCTTTTATTTACAAAAAAAAGGCAGTAAGAATGGTAACCTACTGGGGGCTGCAGGTGATGCTGGAAGGCTGTAGGAAGGTGTGGCAGGTGCGGGAAGGGTGTAGGAAGGCTGCAAGAGGGTGTGGCTGACGCTGAAAGGTTGTAGGAAGCTGCGGCAGGCACTGGGAGGATGTGGTAGGCGCTGGAAGAGTGCAGGAGGATGCGGCAGGTGTTGGAAGAGTGCAAAAGGATGTGGCAGGCACTGGAAGGCTGCAGAAGTGATCTGGAGGCAGGTGCTGAAAGGGAGCAGGATCGAGCTGAAAATACTAAGGGCTGGAAGACTGCAGGAGTGAGCTGGAGACAGCAAAGGCTAGAAGACTGCAGGAGGCACCAAGGTTGGAAGGCTGTAGGAGGCATCAAGGGTTGGAAGGCTGTAGGAGGCATCAAGGGTTAGAAGGCTGTAGGAGACACCAAGGTTGGAAGGCTGTAGGAGGCATCAAGGGTTCGAAGGCTGTAGGCGTGAGGTGGAGGCCGCTGGTTGAAGAGGGGAGGTCTCAGAAAGCAGACACGCAGTAGTAGTCGCATGGTAGTGGTTTGAGAATCGCATATTAGTGTAGAAAAAGGTAGCCCTGAAAAGGGCTGTTTGAACTACTGCTGCTGGTAACTCTTTGGCTGCTGGGCTCAACCTGACCAGGAACGTCAATGTCACATCTCGGGACACTCCTTGCTCCTTCGACTCGAGAAAATGGTTATTTGCTGCCAGGTGGTGTATATAAGATTGTTCACCATGAAAAAATGGCTGGCGTAGTAAAATATAAACCACGCTGGGAGTGGATATCCGGTTTAGCCAGGAGAGCCTTCCATGATGAGACGTTGAGAGAAAGTGGAGCCGTTCAAGCTTTATTGGCGGCTATACTGGGAGAGGCTTTAAGGGATAGAGACGTCCGAGCCGATGTCATTAAAGATAGCCCAGGAGTCAGTTGAATCGGCCCAGAGTAGAGAACGGATATTGGTGCAAATTCGCTGTCCCCAATTACAAGATGTTATGGAGAAATGCAGTTTTGACCGAGAATACCAACCGAGGTGAGCCGAGGAAACTCCCCCTCAGAGAAGAAGGGGCTCCAACGGATATCATAGAAGGAGGGAACGCCAGGAATGCCCTATACCTCCTCCAGGTAGGAAAGGAATAGCTCGCTTGACTTGTAGATGGGAGAGACATGGGGTAGAGAGTAACCCGATCTGTGAGGAGCGTGGTCACTTCAGCCAGGTGGCTGGTCGCTGTACAGACACGGGGGATCGTAGATTAGGAAGAAGAAAGAATAAAAAAAGACTACCCCCTGACCCATCAGAGAAGAGAACGGGAGGTCAGGTGGCTCGAGTGGAGACCGCCTACGGCCTGCCCAGGGATGGCCGAGAAAGAGAGGCCGATGGAGTTACGACCGGATGACCCTTACAGACCAAAGAGCCAGGCAATCCAAGGGGCAAGGGAGCGCCTGAGTTGCTGGACCTGTGGTCAGATCGGTCGTATGGCCTGAGGCTGTCCAAAAAGGAAATGTTGGCGTTGTCAGGAGCCAGGCCATCTATGAAGAGAGTGCTCTCGAAAAGGGGGAGACTCCCTAATGCAGAAGCAGAGAGAGAAGCCGTTGCATAGGGTTGACCAAGAAGGAAATCAAAGACCAAGGCGGGTAGGAGTCCACTGTGCTTTAAAGGAGAGTCGGGATTTAAGATGTCAGATGGTGGTGGTGGGGGGCGTGAAGGTAGCGGCCCGGATTGATACGGGGCGTCGGTGAAACTGGTTAAGTCCAGCGCTTATCAGAAGATGGCTGACCAAGGCTGAAGCACTCAGTTGACATGGAATTGACCCAGGCGGATCAAGGCCAACTATCCCTGGAAGGACTGGCCAGGCTCTACTATTCCTATGGGAATAATTAAACACTCCACCTCTCCATGGAGTTTCCCCGTGGTGATCGTGGAGAAGAAAAACAGGGATCACAGATTCTGTGTGGATTTCCGGAAACTCAATATTATCACAAAACCCCTAGCAGTACCATTACCCCTTATAGACGACATACTGGCTTTGTTGGGTAGAGCGAGGTGTTTTACCACCCTGGACTTAAGATCAGGTTACTGGCAAGTAGCCCTCGATAGGGAGGATCAGGAGAAAGTGGCTTTTGCATGTCATGCGGGACTATTTAACTTTAGGGTCATGCCGTTTGGCCTCTGTAATACATCATGGGTCTTCTCACAATTGATGTTGATAGTTTTGCGGGAGTTAGAGGGGTTTGCAGTGGCATACTTGGACGATATTTTGATCTTTTCACGGACGCCTGAGGAGCACTTTGCACAATTGATGGAAGTATTTGAGAGGTTACAATAACATCAATTGAGAATAAAATTGCCCAAGTGTCAGTTTCTTAAGAAAGAGACCAAGTATTTGGGATTTGGGATTATTGAGGCGGAAATAAGGCCTGATATAGACAAAGTAGAGGTTATCAGGTTTCTGTCTGAGCCGAAGACTGTGCGATAAGTACAAGGGTTTATTGAGATAATCGGCTATTATCACCAATTTATACTTGCATTTAGTCGATTGGCCGCTCCCATAATAGCGTTAACGAAAAAGCATGCCTATTATAAATGGACCCCATAATGTCAGAGGGCTTTTGATGCCCTGAAGGAGCAGTTGACTGCTATACTGTCGCTGGTGTATCTGGACGTGAGTAAGCCCATGGTTCTATATACAGACGCAAGTGACACAGGTATAGGGGCGGTGTTGACCCAACCATGTCCTGAGAAGGAAAGCCCCATGCCTGGCATACCGGAAGAAATTCCAATATACTTCCTGTGTTATAAGCTATCCAAAACCCAGCAGAGGTGGCCAATGAGTGAGAAGGAAGATTTTGCGATTGTGTGTGCAGTACAAAAGCTAAATTATTATCTAAGTAGGGCTGAATTTGTGGTGAAAACTGACCACAAACTGTTGAGATATTTGTTTGAGGTGGACTGGACGAACAAGAAGATCCAGCAGTTATCCGGCTATCAGTGCTAAATCGAATACTTGCAAGGTAAGGAGAATACCTGCACGGATCTTTTGTCCCGGATTCCAGAGCAGCTGGAATCCGAAGCCATTCGATTAGAGCCAGGTGTGGATGACTGGGCTTTCCAGGTAGGAGTGATTAATTCCCATACCGTGAAGGAAAGATCGGACTGGAGTGAGACGGACACAACCGAAACTGAACCTGTAGTCGACCGACATTGGGTCAAGACTATCGAGAGAGGTCAAGAAAGATAAAGAATTAGCGAGACTAATAGCCCGGATGGAGGAAGATCGAATTCACAAGTATTACCCCCACCACCACCACCAAGACCGGCTGTATTATATTGCTGGTCAGGATGGAGAAATGGGACTAAGAATGGTGGTACCAGCCCAACTCCGGAGAGAAATCCTGGAGCAAGCACAGGAGAGGGCAGAACACTTGGGTATTGAAAAAAAAATATGAGTTAATATTTAGAAACTATTATTGGTCGGGACTGGCCAAGAAGGTTGTGGAATGGGTGAACCGATGTGTAAGATGTCGGACTCACAGTAGATATCAACCGCTTGCTTCACTGGCTGATACGGATGTTCCGCAGTATCCCTTCCAGAAATTGAGCCTTGACATCTCTGGACCCTACCCAATAACAGAGCGTGGTAATCAATATATCGTGAGCATGGTAGATTGGCTCACTAACTGGCTGAAGGCCTATGTGGTGCCCACTAAGACCGTCCAGTCGGTGGCCAGTATAATCCTGGGCGAGATCTTTCCTAGGTATGGGTCCCCAGAGCAATTAGTCACCGACAATGGCACAGAGAACGTGATAAAAGTTATGAAGGAGGTAGTGGAAGGGCTGGGAGTGCAGCACGTGTTGACCTCCCCTTACCACCCCCAGAGTAACTCCAAGGTTGAGCGAATTCATAAAACGCTGGTGGATATCTTAAGTAAACTTGTTACTGATAATCTGGCGGACTGGGATCAATTCCTCACACAGGCCTTAGCAGCAGTGAGATTCATGAACAGAAAAAGAACTGAGTGACAATTATCAATTTTGATTGAAAAAAAAAACTTGAGTTATTATTGTAATTGTGTGAAAGCAAAAAAACCTGTTTTCTAAATGATTTTGAATAATTACTGTCATTTTTGAGACTCTGAACTTTCTGATTTTTATTTTTTTTGTTGACTTTTTGAACTCTTGTATAAAAGAGAAATATCTTGCATGGCATATTAGGGGGAGAACCTTCGTCTGTAGGGTGGCTGTCAGACTATGTATATGCTATCTTTCTTGACAGGTAAATCAACAATGGAGAGAAGAAACAGTGGAGGAAACCCACCTGGTGTCAATGGCCGTGAGAAGGACAGAATGGTATGTGGCTTAGACCCATTCGTTTTGTAGAAATCAATGTGTCTAAGGGGGGCGGATATGGCGTGACCGCCTAAGGGGGAGATATTGCTCCCCATTGGTGAGATTGGTGAGACCCCCTAAAACACTGAGTAAGGCCGGGTAATTATGCTGAGATTATCTGTTAAGCGTTAATTGGATCCCGGACAGCGGCAGGTAATCTATCAAAAGGGATGAATTTATTGTGTTTTTGTAAAACAGACACATATTTTATTGTCTGAGAAAAGTGACAAGAGATGTCAGATTAAAGTAGAATTAAATCATACATTCGTTTGGCCTGAGGAGCCTGTGCTCAGGATGTCTGGCTTTCTGAGTGCGAGGGGTCAAAGTGTTAATCTTTTGAGCATGTGAATAAATTCAAGTTCTGATCCCAGATTTGCAAACCTTGCATAGGTGCACACACACACAAAGGATTCAGGAATTCCCCGAGGGACATGGTGAGTTCTGATTGGTCTGGAAAACAGCTTAGCCCACTCCATCACCTTCTAATATAAGCAAATGCCCGAGCCAAAATTACCAGAGTGAAACCGAATCTTGAAACACATGCTCCCAAGAAACGTCCCCCTCTCTCCATCACGGCCGCCATTGCGGAGAACAAAGAATAAGATCTTAACTATTTACTGATGTAATCAAACTGAGCAATTGTACACATGTAAACACCTGTAATTTTCGTGAATTAACTTTTTGTAGTAGACTAGAATCCCCTGAGTTTGTTTTCTTTTTGGCTTACATGAGAAGCTAATTGATTTTCAGCGGAAACCGACACGAAGCCTACGACGCTGAGAATCCTGTTAAGCACTCCCAGAGAAGATGATCATTGGCCATTGCAGTTTCAACAGGGTCAGAGGCCACATCTGCTGACCTAAGCTGGGAGGCTTACATAAGCGCACGGTGACACCTTCTATCTGGTTGACCTTGCATTGATGGATCTTTGGAAAAAACTGCAATAGATTCTTACAACAGAAGTCTTGCATGTATTTACAACCTTTATTTTCCGATGCTTCAGTTCTACATCTTAATTATCGAGCCCCCCCCCCTACTTGGAGCATCACGATTCATCTTAATCAACTATCAGCAAGGCAAACCGGTATTTTCTGGGAAGCTAATAACATAACAGGTGTCAAAGAATTTTTTAGGATAGTTAAACTTCTTGTATGGTGCAAAACACGGTTAGTTTTGCAGATGACTTTTGTGTATTATTGTTTAATTTCATCCTCATCATATTGTTTGAATCCGAATATTGTTGGCATTGGTTTCTCCAATATTTTTGTAGTCAGAATTCTTTCTAAAAAGATATTAGGTACTTACGGGAGGAATCACGTGAAGGTTGCCAACATTCTAAGTGAAAGTGATTTTTGTGGAATGAATCAGGTTATCAGCTTGTGTCATTACCTCTCAATTTAATTCAATTCTCATATTACCCTTTTCCTTGTCTTGTGTGTCTTCTTTAAGAATTTCTCTGACTTTGGCAAGCGACAACTTGTTAGATATTGAAAGGCAACGCCGGGAAAAAAAAACATTGAATGAGTTGCACACACGTAAATGGATTCAAATGTTAAGAATTACAGACTTTCCTTTATTGTCTACCGGAATTCATAATTTGACCAAGAAAGCAGGGGAGGGTAGAGCGGTAGCTCTAGATATATCTAAGACTTTTGACAAGGTATGGCATGAAGGTCTGTTCAGGAAAATCAGATCATACGATATCACTGGAAGAATACTTAACATAATTAAATCTTTCTTAGATAAGAGAAAAATCCAGGTTGTCCTCGATGGCTGTACATCTAAACAATATGATATAAACGCGGGAGTGCCCCAGGGGTCTATCCTTAGACCTCTATTATTCCTAATATTCATAAATGATCTCCCTGACAAAATTGTCTGTGAGATGGATATATATGCTGATGACACCATGCTCTATAACAGACACGACAGGAAAACAAATGAACACATATTTAAAGAAATGGCAGAAACACTAGAGGACGACCTCCAATCTGTAGTGGAACGGGGACACAAATGGATAGTCACATTCAATGCTGCCAGGACTAAACTTGTTTCTTTCAATAATTACAAGAAACCTTCTCTACCACAAATAGCAATGGCCAAAGACTCTTTATCTGAAAGTACATCTTCTAAACTCCTCAGCCTAACGTTCACAGGAAACATGAGTTGGAACAATTACATTGAGAGCATTGCCAAGACCGCTGCAAAAAAGGTAGGTTCTTTCTACCGTGCTAGAAAGCTACTAGCGTCCAAAAGTATCCTGTACCTCTATAAGGCCACCATTCACCCATGTATGGAGTATTGTTGTCATATTTGGGCTGGTGCTTCTGTTACTAGTCTCTCAGTCCTACAGAGTTTCCAACCTGATAGGTCCTGAACTGTCATCTCAGCTTCAGCCTCTGTCTCATTGATGAAATGTAGCATCCCTCTGCCTGTTCTACAAGTACTTTAACAGTGAATGCTCTGACGAACTGCAAGCACTTGTATCCCCTTGATGTAAATATTCCTGACAAACTCGACAAGCAGCAAAATCCCACCCCTTCACAGTAGAGATCCCTAGATGTAAGAGAGCCTTCTACTCCAGTATTTTCTTCCCCAGAACTGCTAGACTTTGGAATTCCCTTTCGGGTTCCTGTTTCCTCAACTGTACTAACATGCAGAAGTAACGTGAACCAACATCTTGCTGCCCACCTCCCCACATAGTACCTCTGTAGCTTATGTCCCTGATAGTAGCCCCCTACATTAAAGTGACAATGTGCCTTGTTTGGGGCAAAAATGTAATAAAAAATAAAAAAAGAAATATAGGAGTAGATATCGATCAATGGTTAAAATAAAAGACAAAGGAAATATTAAAAATGTCAATGGGAAAGAATGTGTTTATAAATGAAATCGTCACAGAGAAAAAGTCAGTCAGAGAGAGAAAGAGAGAAAGAGAGAAAAAGAGAGAGAAAGAGAGAAAAAGAGAGAGAAAGAGAGAAAAAAAGAGAGCCACAGCTCGTGTCACCCATCTCTTCACCACCTGACAACCATGTAACCACGCACCTCCCTATGCCTTTTAGTAAAAAAAAAAACAAACAAAAAAAAAAAAAAACAAGAATAACAATTTGTCACATTAAAATTGATTGTTGGAGTGTGAAATGAAAACAATATATTTTTATAGATCAACTGTGTTAATTTTTACTTCCCTGTCAGTGTGTGTATATATTTTGTGCAAGCGACAAAAGTACATGTAAACATATATATAGATTGGACCAACACATTTTGAACAACCAGCCACAATGATTGTGCAACAAACTGAGTTGTTATCTTGCCAAATTACTTTAATAAAAAAAAAAAACTCCTGGATAATGCCATGTAGGTGCAGTGCATTATATATATTGAAGCAGCCTTCAACTTTAATCACAACAAGTGGATTCGTTGCATATCATACAGTGGAATGAAGAGGAGTTGCCTCAGGCATTCAAATTATAAGCGGGGCATTCAATCAGATTCGAATTATCTCCCTTGAGGTTTATCTTTCTCCCATGTCAGGAAGATGTGACACAAAGTCGGGAAAGTGAGGTTTGAAAAACTAACATCCTAAAAGAAGAGCACTTTGGCCTACAAAAATTCTTAGGTAGCCCCATTACCATTCTTCCGTAGGGGCACCTCAGACAATTAACAATAACCTAACTCATTCTCGGTGGATGAGAAGACAAAGCCTAGAAATGTAGACCTTCTAGAATTACACAGGACTTAATCTAACAGAGTTCAAGCCACCTCAGCATGTAACATGGTTGTTAAATTTTCACTCAAACCCAACACGTTGCATACAGAGACAGTTGCAAAGAAACAAAAAAGGAAAGAAATTCAATTCAGCTTTTTTAGTTGAAATAAAAGGCATTTATTTATGGTATTTTCCAAACTACGCTTGTATAGTGGTTTTTCAAGTCTCTACATTCACCATGTGGTTAACAAAAACTCTGCGGTGTCGAACACATGCTTTTTCTCCTCCTGTGTCAACACGTCTGCTTAAGTCTCGTTGCTGCCTCGCGAGGTTTTCAAATCTCTCTCGCCAGCATGTGCTTTGCCTCGCAGTCACCGCCCACCTCGTTCCAAATCTCTCTCCACTTTTCTTTTCCTTCTCTTCCTTCTCTATGACTTCAACTTGCACCATGGCTTGGTCATTTGCATACGTGAGCTGCCATTGCTGTTACATTCGTCTATGTGGCTTCATTACAAGCAATGACCGAGACCCTGGTGGTTTTGGAACCAAAAGAAAACCCCAGACTGGTTAGGACTCCTTTTGTCATATTTCTCGATAGTTGGTCTTTGGGATATAGAATCAAGGATTTCGCCTGAGCAATACTAGGATATCACCATACAACTGCACACTACTGGTACCGTATCGCCTCGGTATCTACATTACACTGCTATCCCTAATCTTGATCTACATCATACTTTTACCATGACATTCCTCATGAAAACTAATTCTTATCCTTGTTTACTTCAGCGACAATGAAATTTAAGATCTGTAATATGACCCTCTCACCACCTAGCTACGCACGCACGTACGACTTCCAATGGCGATGCGCTATCAAGGTTCTTGACGGATTTCCCTTTCGACTGGCTGTTTTGAGATAATATAACAGAAATTATTTCACAAAAAAAAAAAAAAAAAAATCTGCAATATCAACGGCACGGAGATAACTTGTCCTTTTATAAACACCCACGCGTCTAGACACTGTCAACCTGGATACGAGATTGTGGGAAAAAAACTGAAAAATATTCCATACGTGAGATGATAAGGTGGAGGGTGGGAAGCAAAGAGTCTTTCTTTACTTTCATCTCTTTTTTATAGTGTCTCCTGTCTTGCAGTGCTTGTCCCTGCTTCAATGATTTGTTCTTATATATGAAGTAAAGTTGGTCATTTTCCAGAATAGCAAAAATTAAAAAAATAAATAAAATAAAAACAGGTAAAAAAAATAAATACACAACAAGTAAAGGTTACCAAAGGCAAGCAAGTTCTACCTACCTAAATAAATCTTTTTGGTATTTTAACTTATTTAAAGGCGTTTTTAAAAATTAAAAGTAGTGAAAAGCCTGTTGAGTTAAAACAAACAAAATGGTGGTCTCGTTCGAACCATAGTAGAGCATCGATAATCGCTCAAAAATCGGACAATAAACAAAATACTGGTAGAACATTACATTTTCGTTATATTTTTAAACGTTGGAAGCAAGAAGAAATTTATTTAAGTAATACACAATATCTACAATATTCGTATCTACTGTAAATATGACCATATTGCTATTTACATCTAATTATGCAGACTGAAATTTCCATAGCTTATGCCTTACTTCCCGTTTAACGTGTACTGAAATGTACCTTTAATCATAATTACATGGTTACTTAAACCTATATTGAATAGATACATTTTGTTTTTCGCTTTTATCGACTTCAAATTTGATGCATGACTTTGGACATTTATCTTAATTCCTAATATCATTTTGAATCATACTTTAACATTTTATCCTATTCTTCAACTTATTCTTATGAACAATATTTTAATCATATATCAACTCCTTTCTTAAATCAACCAGTTGCAAGTCTAAATGTTTTCCCTCATTTTTCCATTAACAGTGAAATGGAAAGCATAGTAAAATCCTTTTCAGTTATTTTGAAGAGTGTAACTTTTCAATGGATAACCTTTAGCACTAACTTAACTAACTATAACTACACATGTACGGTCACAAAAATACCTAGTTTAGGACCCAGGTGTGGGCCTAACTCTCTCGGTGCTAATGGACCTGTAGATCTTCTCAGGTCATCCGTCTAAGGGAAGGAAAACTTTGTTACTGACCTCATACATCTTGGTACTAAAAGGTGGAAGGCGGCCTCTCCAGTCCTGGACGATGTTATATAACTCAGCTAATCATAACTACCTATGCGGGGTCGCAAAAATTGAGACTCAGGCACAGGAATAACCCTCTCGGTGCTGATGGACCCGTAGATCTTCTCAGGTCATCCGTCTAGGAGAAGGAAAACTCTGAAGCTAAACCTGTGCTATTGACCTCATACATCTAGGCACCAAATAAAGGGGAGGAAGGCCTCTTCAGTCCTGGACGATGTTATATAATACATCTCACTTGCGTGAGCCTTTTCTAGTCTCACACAAAAACACGCATTCACATTTCAAGCTATATTACTTGTCATATACATACGTGCACACAAACATACGCGCCCACGTCCACACATGTACATGTATTCACGTTCGCGTATATACACTCACATTCACGTGTATACACACACACGCTGACACACACACATGGACTCACACACACGCTAACGAACGCACACATGGACGACATCACTTCCCCTTTCAAAGGAAATCCACACATGCGCAAAAGACCACCAGAAACACCTATAAAAGAAAGAGCAATAAGCGGCTTCTTCCTTTTCCAACCTGCCTTCCGAGGTGGTTGGTCGGTGCACCAGCCACCGCCGTTTCGGCATGCACGCACGCGCGTACCTCACACCACTTGCTACTATGTGGGACAAAAAGCTAACAGACCGTACGTACACTTTATACGCTTTCTCTCTCCATGAACTGGATTGACATTCTCACTCTATCTCCCCTTCAGTTTTGGTCCATCAACACAGACATGTGCGCGACTCTCTACTGAGCTTAACCCTCTCTTTCTACAGGCCGGCTTGCCACTTCGCGTTTCTCTATTGCATTCCCCTTCCCTTCCACACGCGTAGTCGTCAACGGCCAAATGAACACGTGTACACCCAAGACTTTCATTTCTCAACAGAAAATAAACGACATGTTTATTTTATTCCAGCATTTGAGTTCTTTGTTTCCTTCATTCAATTCGTTTCATTACTTTTTCTTGTAGCGAGTTTAGGGTATTTATATCCTGGTCTGCAACACACTCAATTGCTGCATTACCCACTCTGTTAAAACGTGCAATTGCGCGTGCATTTCGCCACACATTAAAATTTCAGTCACGTACACAGTTTCCATTACAGTCTGCGAAGAACAAAAACAAAACTGCATTCTCCACGTGGATGTAGCAGGCGACATACCACGTGATCAGAAAACCCGACTTACTGATCAATCAGAGACACAATAAATGGAATATTTTTTTGATCCGATTCGAGCCAAAGACTGACTATAAAAGGAACCATGAGATAGTCTTACTGTCCTTGGGGATCATCTCATCGTCACCGTCATCAACTTACTGCGAATATCTCGCTGTCGTCGCATCATCGCCGTCATCAACTTATCGCAAGTAACTCGCCGACATCAACCAGATTTGTTGCTACTGATGACGACGCTCCTACCGCTATAAATCTTTTGATTTGGTGAGAATAAATAAATATATATATATATTTGTTTATTTATTCAGTTGTGTGTATTTTTCTTGCAACCATACGCTTGTCTATTACAACGACAACCTTCCTAGAGCTGGTGACTCAAACAAATATGTTTGCAAACCAAAACTGCTTAAGGAGTAGATACCCTATCACCCGACTTTCATACTTCTTCTTTGCCTATTAGCAGAAGTGGGATCACAGGAACTCGACAGAAGCGCCCAATGGTTGATTTTGTTTGTTTCTCACTCCCGCTACATTCCATCTTATTTTTTTTATTTTTGCTTCTTTTTTTTGTTTGCTTTTTTTTTCATTTCAGTCCAGGAATACAACAGCAAAAATTTGCGCAAATTTCTGGAAAGTCATTAACATAATTAAAACGTGATTGGTAATATATCTTGCTTTTATTTATCTATTAAATAAAGCTTAGGTCATTGTCTTAACAAACTTCTAAATAAAACGTATTATTTTGAACTACTGTTCTCATCTTGTGTATTATTTGCACAATGTTTTGGTCGATGTAACCTCCGACTTTCTTCAAGTCATACTCGGGAATGTTTCTGTCAAACTCAGAAATCTGCAGAGAATTTTCGAACGGAACTTTTTATTTAATTTACAAAGTTGCATGTTCTCGTTCTGTCAGTCATGACTGGGTAAAAGTCCTAAGTAATTTGCAATTGGAAAGGGTCCCAGCACCCATCTCTGGTCGACTTTTCCCGAGGTCACAATCCTGTAGATGAGGAGTCGGCTGATGGTCTACTTGTGTTGTATGTTTGGTATTCTGTACAACCACTTTGACCAGCACCTCTCATCCTAAAACTGAAAATTTTAAATAAAATAAAATGGCAGTTTAATCAAACTTAAACTCAAACAAAACCAATTTGCCTCCTCCTTGAGGTTTGCATTCATGAATATCCGCAGGTTTAGAACTAATTTAGATGCTGTTGAATCATTTCTCCTAGAAAACACTTTGGATATCTTAGTGCTAAGTGAAACTAACCTACACTCCATCCCCTCTAACCACTTTAACATGTCTGGTTATCTCTCACTTTGCCGTAAGGACTCAGACAGACATATGCACGGACTTGAGGACAACCTGAATTCTTCTCTTATTTAAGAAGGATTAATTTTTGCAGTATATTCTCTCTTGGTTGTCGCTATTTCTTTCTAACAATTACTTCTAGCTTCTATAAACTTTTGTCTGTTTGTACTTGAATTATGTTGGATAAATCTGCGGTATACATGTTGCCTTTGAGCAAGGTAAGCTGCACAAGTAGAAGTAAACCATTGAGGAGAGTGGGATTTGCTATAGAACTTTGTGTGGAAACATATGTTTCAATCGCTGCTTTGAACCATTCAGTGGTTTCATTTGCGCACTGTTCTGCAGGAAGAGAAAAGATATTTCCCCATAATCCCTGATGGCTTCCCAGTCAGCCTTCTTATACTACCTTGTCGTTTTGAGCAATGGCCCTTCAACTTTAGGTCGAGAGTTTAGGGTGATTTCTACCATTATCACAGCATGATTAGCATTCAATCATCGGGAACTGTGGTCAGAAATAAATCTAGAAGTAAGGCTTGTTGATCCTGCTGATCTGGGAGACGAGTCGGAAACATAACTGTCTGTGATAGGGAATGAGATATAGACAAGCTATGTGTTATGCAACCAGTTGCATCTGTGTAAGTAGAGAATCCAAGCCAATTACTGTGGTGGACATTAAAGTCATCAAATACATGTACTTGCATGCTAGTATCAAGGAAGAATGCTGCATCGATGCTGTCAGGGATTTGGTTGATTAGAGTAAAGTCCTCGGTCGAGTGAGAGCGGTAGAGAAGATGTAAGTAGCTAATGCTATGTTGCAGGCTGTCTAAAGCACATGAAGGCCTAGTCGTCTGATTCTAGTTTTGATTCTTTAGTCAAAGAGAGTGTGTTTCGAATGTAGACTTATCAAGCTCTCTTCAGTCAATATTCGTCTCTGACAAATATTGGCTGAAGAGAGCTTGATAAGGATACCTTAAACGGACCTTATTATCAGGCTTGAAACCGACGGTACCAATGATCTGTCTCAACTAACAACTTTCTGTACACAAAATATAAAAATATAAAAATACATATATATATATATATATATATATATATATATATTTAGGTATTTCAATTTTATGGTTTGAAAAGGTTAATCTTCAAATATAGAAATTTTATTGTTTGAAAACAAAGAATATAATTTAATAAATCTATTTCCTTAACGCATGAGTTTTTGATGCTTATTCATCTCCTCAGAGGAAAAATATTAGCAAATATTTTTTATTGGTTTTCATCTTATTTGCTAAAAGCAATAAACATAAAAAATTAAAGTTATTAAAGTTTTTTTTTCTTAAAACATTTAAGATACATAAAATAAGGGAAATGGATATTGAGACAGAAAAAGGATATTGCAGTTTAAATCCAGAATGAATGCTAAATTTTGAAATGGAAAATCCTGGTGGTAAAGAGGTAAAGAAATCCAAAGTGTCTTGTAATCACTGGATTTGCATACCAGTAGACATATTTCATTTCATTATATATATATATATATATATATATATATATATATATATATATATATATATATATATATATATATATATAGTAATAATTAGCGATAAGTAGCAAGATTGTATTTGTAAAAATTACAATTTTACATAAATTAATAAAAAAGAAAGAAAGGGAAAAAAGAGATATAGTCGTTTTATTTTTAGAAAATATTTATCTGACAATGACAATTATTTTTATGGCGAGAGAATTTTATTTTAATATTATAAAACTTTTACAGACATTTATTATTTTGAGAGAAACCATATCAATAAAATTAAATCATACAGATAAATTCAGAAAGCCAGCCTTTTCACAGGATCTCAGCGACATTGTAATATTTATAATCTAAGGGAGACAACTTTTACAGTTTAAGATTTATCTCCCTTTAGATTTTTAAAAATTTTTTTTTAATTTCTTCCTTTGAAGATTGTAATGCTGGGTATGGGGTAGCCAAATCAGCTGCCAACATTGCCTTGCTTTTTATTGAAACCAACCGAGAGCTCTTTTTAGTATCCTTGTTGTTCCCTTAAGTGCAATTGTCTTGATCTCTTTTGCACTTGGTTCACCAGGAATATTAGTTAGGTAGGATTTCAGATTCTTTTTCATAAGCCCTGTCTGTGGTACCTATAATAACTGGTATGATTTTAGTATATTTTTCCTAATGACGTGGTAAACAAATAAATTTACTTAATTAAACAATTATTATTGGTTATATAATAAGTTAATGAACTTCAATGGAAAAATTTCGAAGTGATTTAATAAAAATAGGTTTTAATAAATAATAAAATCTTTCGAAAGGAATCAAAGATGAAATAATGATTGTTGTGTAAAATCATTAACATTTTGCGTACTATAAGCCACGTCATCATTTTATGTCTACTCTATCATATAATTATGTATACTTTTTACGGATGCCGCTAGTCGCTTTAATTGAATCAGAAAAGCAGCGATTTTTTGCTATTGTTTATGTTAATTTTATTGATTAGAGGCCTCCGTACATTTTTTTTTTAAATAACCGCTAAAATCAAGCCCCCCCCTTAGAAATAAACATCTTTTAACAATTAAAATAATTTCAAGTGGTAGTCTAATTTGCTAGTTTGAAATTGCCAACAATCATATTTTTATATTATATGAAAATTTTTTTTTTTTTTAAATTGGAAAACTTTATTCAAAAATCTATGTTTAAACTTCATATGGCAAAATATTGGAATTTTATTCTATTTAAATTTTTTAAAATTAATTATTTTTTTAGAATTCTGATTTGTTTTTTTATTGTAATTTAAATAATGATGGTATATCGCGAGAAAAACGATATTTTAAAGACATAATAATATTGATTTTATGTCCATTTTTTATTTACAGCTCCAAGATAAGTGAAATAACCCTAACCCTAACCATCATCAATGGACCTGAAGTCATCTCGTCAGCATCAGAACTTGCCCCCATACTTACAAAACTGTTTAAGCATTGCCTTAAGGAGAAGTGCTTCCCAACACTCTGGAAAACCTCATCAGTATGCCTAGTATTTAAGAATTCAAGTGAAAAGTCATCTCTCTCTCTGTACAGACCAATAAGTCTCCTGAGTGTCATGAGTAAGTTGCTGTATTTATGGATACCATATTAAATAATGAAGTAGTCAACCACCTCAGCAGAAATAACCTTCTTAGTGACATGCAATATGGTTTCTGTCCTGCTAGATCTACAGAGATGTGCTAACGTTTATATCTCATGGGGTTAGTGAATCTCTTGACAAAGTCTCCTTTCTAGGGCAATTGCTTTTGACATATCAAAGATCTTCAATAAGGTATGGCATAAAGGCCTACTTCACAAGATTTCCAGCTACAGTATAACTGGAAATGTTTTCTCAATTATTAAATCATTTCTCTCTGATAGGCTCATAAGAGTAGTGGTTGATGGGCAGAAATCAGAGGCCCACAGTATTAATGCTGGAGTCCCTCAGGGGTCCATTCTGGGCCCAACTCTCTTCCATATCTACATCAATGATCTCCCAAAACACATACTTAAATCATTCGACCATCTATGACAACACATCAAAGGCCGTAAATGACAAAGTTCTGTCTGATTCTCTCTCCTCTGATCTTGAGCACGTCGTACAATGGGGGAAGAGGTGGCTGGTTACTTTTAATGCATCTAAAACCAAGCTCCTATCTTTACATCATCAAAGCTCTGATCCCCATCTGGCATCAATTGAAATGGATGGCTCTTGTTTTGATGAGGCTCCATGTTTTGACAAGTTTCTCAGGTTGACCTTTACTCTTGATCTGAAATGGAACACGTACATCAAGTCTGTTGCCAATGTCACTGGAAAAAGTGGTAGGATCCTTCTACCGCTCCAGAAGATATCTCACTACTGATGCAATTCTCTATCTATATAAGAGCCAAGTACATCCAAGGATGGAGTACTATTGTCACATCTGGACAGGAGCTGCTAAAAACAGCCTACCCTGCCTTGACAGAGTACAAAATAGACTTTGTGGCTTAATGGGGGATGCCCTTTTCTCTTCCCTGCAACCTCTCTCCCACAGAAGAGACATTGCAAGCCTGTCTTTGTTTTATAGTTACTTCTATGGCAAGTGCTCGTCTGAGCTTCAATCTCTGGTCCCCCCTCGTCAATCTTTCATGAAAAACACCCGTCTAGCTGAAACCACTGTCAATAGTTTTCCCCACTCTTTATCTGTGCCAAAATCAAAACGTATATTCCATGAAGATAGCTTCTTTCTTAGAAGTGCACGCCTGTGGAACTCTCTTCCGTTTGCCTGGTTCCCACCTGACTACAATTTGGATGCCTTCAAGTCCAACATAAACAAATTTCTGATGAACCGCCTCCTTAAGTAAGACACTTTACCAAATCTCCAATACTAACAATTACTACGATACTATCCCATTGATTACTGTACATGCAATAACCTTTATCCCGGAGTGGTTTCCGGGCCTTGATAAGTGGTGACTACCATGTAAAAAAAAAAAAAATTTTTAAATAAAAAATAAGTAATATATATATATGATGAAAATAATGGAAATAGTATTCCGACAAAATAGAAAAATAAAAAGGAACAAACCGTATTATGTGTTCATCAACGTTTCGTCTTTATTTTGAGACTTCCTCTGGATGAATGAGATTAAGAAACAAAAAACACCAGTACAAAATATTTGAAAATGTTTCACGTGCAAAGTGTGACGCTGTTCTATTTCAGAAAAACGGAAAAGGGGGTGGTATTCAATGTATGAAATCCAAGTTTTACGATAAAACTTGGATGTCATACATTGAATACCATCCCAATGTTCCGTCACTATATGGCCTCCCCAAAACTGACAAACCAGATATTCCTATGCACCCTATAATACCCAGCATCGGTAGTGCAACATACAACATTGCACGTACCATATCAAACGTTTTGGCTCCACTACTGGGCACTATCAGCATCTCCCACATAAAGAACTCCAGAGATTTACTCAACAAAATAAAAAACATTAACATACAAAACAAAACTATACACAGCTTAGATATAACATCCTTATATACTAATGACCCCATTAAAAAATGCTTGAATTTACTCCTTAAACATTTAAAAAAAAATCTAACATTAGCTTACTTTTTCCTCTCGACACTCTCATAAAAATCATTAGACTTATAACTAACATGACTTATTTTCACTTCAATAACAATTTCTATAAATAAAATGTTGGTCTTCCTATGAGTAACCCTCTCAGAGGAGTATTAACTTGCCTTTTCTTAGAATTCTTAGAATCTGGTCCTTTTAAATTCAGATTACCTCCAAAAACAGAGTATTTTAGATACATTGACGACATTCTAATTTTTCTTACTGAATACACGCTTAAATATCATTAGAGACAAATTAAACTCAGTCGAACCTTCCATAAAGTTTAACTATGAAACAGAAAACAATAACTCATTACCTTTTCTTGACATACTTATTATAAAATCCAATAATAAACTATCCTTCAAAGTTCACCGCAAAACTACACACAAAAATGATTACATACATTTCTATTCACACCATAACAATAAAATAAAAACAGGGATGATAATTGGTTTCTTCTTACGCACTTTCAGAATTTGCAGTCCTGAATATCAGGATGAAGAATTCAAATACCTTACAAACAGTTTGAAAACCTTGTAATATCCGACATATTTCATATTGAATGCTAAGAGAAAAGCTACACATATTTTCCAGAATAAATAATAATAAAAAATCATACACACCAGACCTTTCTCTCATAAACAGACATCTTCTTTTACCTACACACACCAATAATACAATAATCTATAACACACTAAACAAACTAGAAATTTCTATCGTACAAACCACATCACTAACCATAAGACATATATTAAAAACTATAAAACATCTCTATAACAAACCAGTTTCCAATGGAGGTATATACACTATTCCTTGCCATAATTGCCATCATAAATACGTTTGTGAAACCCAGAGTAAATTGGAAAAAAGGCTCAATGAACATAAAAGAGATATAAAAAATAGCAATTCTCTAAGTGCATTATTCTCACATTCATTGCAACATAACCACACCTTTGACTTTAAACAAGCAAAAGTAGTTAAATTTATTTCAAATAAACGCGCCGGAGACTTCTTGAATCTGCGCTTATCACAAATTCAAGCACAATTAAACAACGTGCAGGTTTCTATAACATAGCGCCATTAATAAGTAAACTTTTATTAAAAGAACATAATTTAACTGTAGACACAGGTTAATCTTCTCACACCATTCAAACATCCCATGTAATAATTAATACATATAATCTCAATCAATAAATTGCATAGCAAAAAAAAAAAAAAAACACTGATTTCATTTCTGTTACAAACCTATATTTGAATTTCAACAAGTATATTTCTTTCCAGTAAGAATATTAACTACGTTCATATCTTTTAAAATTACATTAACAACTATATGACATCACTAAAATTTCCCTTTCTTTAACAGCGCAATCTCCCCCCCCTCTTTTTGAATTTTCAACATCTTTTTCCGTTTTTCTGAAATAGAACAGCGTCACACTTTGCACGTGAAACATTTTCAAATATTTTGTACTGGTGTTTTTTGTTTTCTTAATCTCATTCATCCAGAGGAAGTCTCGAAATAAAGACAAACGTTGATTAACACATAATACGGTTTGTTCCGATATATATATATATATATATATATATATATATATATATATATATATATATATACGCACTACGCACAATACGCACACATGTGCCCTTCCCGACATGGGTAGGACTCAAAAATTATTCTCTTTTTCGTATGATCTATGACTTTTTCTTTTCTTGCATTTTTTATCCTGAAGATGTCCTCTGAAATAAGGACGAAACGTTGATTATTTTAATAATTTCATTCGGTTTTTCTATTTTTCTCAAAACATATATATATATATATATATATATATATATAATTATTTCCACACCCAAACAAGGTCGCAGCTCACAAGAGCAATGACAGCCAACAAAAACTTGAAATTATATAAATATAATTCTGGTTTGTCGGCTGTCATGGCTCTTATGAGCTGCGACCTTGTTTGGGTGTGGAAATAATTATATATATATTTTTTAATTATTTAAATTCTTCAGCTTTATAAAATGTTGCAATTTTTATGGACCTAAATTTTTTGTTTAATTTTCGTAACATAAATGGTAGGGGGGAAGCACCTAAAAAAATATTTCCCCTCACATATTTAAGGAAAACTACTTTTAAAATATAAGTTACTTTAAAATTGAATAGGTAACGAAAATTTCATGAAAATTTGACCATTAGTTGATTTTTGTTAGATTTTTAAAACATGTATGTTTGCGCCTTCAATAACGTCACGGCATAGGAACGTTGTTTTAAGGCATCGATAATGTAAACATTATTTTGGTCTCGCATTTTTATTATTTTCGTACGCTGTAAAAAAAATTTTTTTTTAATATTACTACTTTATTTGAAGATTCTTCTTTTAAATGGTACAACATTTAGGATGATAATTTTAAATTAAATCATAAATCCATTCGTGTTATGTATAGGAGGGGCTAAATCTGTATCTTGCATTGGAGTTACCTAATGGTCTCAGACAATTTTGCATTTTCAAACTTCGAAAAATATTTTTATTAGGGAAACTTGTAAATATTTATTAATTTTTTCCTTCATGATAATTGGCTTTATTGAATTTATTTCAATTTCTCTTAATTCTCAGGGCAGTTGGTGGTGGCCTAGGGGGTAACATTCCTTGCATAGGAGTCAAGGATGACTTTGTGGTGTGGTTCGAATCATTAAACCAGTGACAATCGTAACTTCCTACACTGATGATTGCGAAAGACTGAAACGCTAGTTTGTGTAGATATAAAAATTGATTATTTGTAATTTATAATCATATATATAACTTTAATTTTGCACTGTCATCAATCATTTCTTATGTGTGTGTATATTTTTATGTGTTTGTGTGTATTTATGTGTTTGTATGTATTTATGTTTGTATAAGTATTTATGTGTTTGTATGTATTTATGTGTGTGTATGTATTTATGTTTGTGTATGTATTTATGTGTTTGTATGTATTTATGTGTTTGTATGTATTTATGAGTTTGTGTGTATTTATGTGTTTGCGTGTATTTATGTGTTTGTATGTATTTATGTTTGTGTGTATTTATGTGTATGTATTTAAGTTTGTGTATGTATTTATGTGTGTGTATGTATTTATGTGTTTGTATGTATTTATGTGTTTGTGCGTATTTATATGTTTGTGCATGTATTTATGTGTTTGTATGCATTTATGTGTGTGTATGTATTCATGTGTTTGTATGTATTTATGTGTTTGTGTGTATTTATGTGTGTGTATGTATTTATGTGTGTATGTATTTATGTGTTTGTGTGTATTTATGTGTTTGTATGTATTTATGTGTTTGTATGTAATTATGTGTTTGTATGTATTTATGTGTGTGTATGTATTTATGTGTTTGTGTGTATTTATATGTGTGTATTAATTTATGTGTTTGTGTATGTATTTATGTTTGTGTGTATGTATTTATGTGTTTGTATGTATTTATGTGTGTGTATGTATTTATGTGTGTGTATGTATTTATGTGTTTGTGTGTATTTATGTGTTTTTATGTAGTTATGTGTTTGTGTGTATTTATATGTTTGTGTATATTTATGTGTTTGTGTGTATTTATGTGTTTGTATGTATTTATATGTTTGTGTGTATTTATGTGTATGTATTTATGTTTGTGTATGTATTTATGTGTTTGTATGTATTTATGTGTTTGTGTGTATTTATGTGTTTTTATGTATTTATGTGTTTGTGTGTATTTATATGTTTGTGTGTATTTATGTGTTTTTATGTATTTATGTGCTTGTGTATATTTATGTGTTTGTATGTATTTATTTGTTTGCATGTTTTTTTTGTTTTTTTTTTACACAGAGATCACCACTTATCAAGGCCCGGAAGCCACTCAGGGATAAGGGTTATTGCAAGTACATTACGTTTGTGTGGAGATTTGATGAAGTGTTTACTTAAGGGGGCGGTTCAGTAGGAATTTTTTAACATTGGACTTGAACACATCCAAGTTGTAGTCTGGTGGGAAGCAGGCAGACGGAACAGAGTTCCACAGGCGTGCAGTTCTAAGAAGAAACTTTGTTCATGTATTTATGTGTTTGTGTGTATTTATGTGTTTGTATGTATTTATGTGTTTGTAGATATTTATGTGTTTGTATGTATTTATGTGTTTGTGTGTATTTATGTGTTTGTGTGTATTTATGTGTTTGTATGTATTTATGTGTATTTATGTGTTTGTATGTATTTATGTGTTTGTATGTATTTATGTGTTTGTATGTATTTGTGTGTTTGTATGTATTTATGTGTTTGTGTGTATTTGTGTGTTTGTATGTATTTATGTGTTTGTGTGTATTTATGTGTTTGTATGTATTTATGTGTTTGTATGTATTTATGTGTTTGTGTGTATTTATGTGTTTGTATGTATTTATTTATTTTTATGTATTTATGTTTGTGTATGTATTTATGTGTTTGTATGTATTTATGTGTTTGTGTGTTCCTGAAATTATTTTTTAGCAATTTCATGTGTAAATATGTCCTTGTATATTTGGTAAAATCCTATTTTTGCTCGTATGTATTCATGTGTTTGTGTGTATTTATGTGTTTGTGTGTATTTATGTGTTTGTATGTATTTATGTGTTTGTGTGTATGTATGTGTTTGTGTGTATTTATGTGTGTGTATGTATTTATGTGTGTGTATGTATTTATGTGTTTGTAAGCATTTATGTCTGTATGTATTTATGTGTTTGTGTGTATTTATGTGTTTGTATGTATTTATGTGTTTGTTTGTATTTATTTGTTTGTATGTATTTATGCGTTTGTATGTATTTATGTGTGTGTATGTATTTATGTGTTTGTATGTATTTATGTGTTTGTGTGTATTTATGTGTTTGTATGTATTTATGTGTTTGTATGTATTTATGTGCTTGTGTGTATTTATGTGTTTGTATGTATTTATGTGTTTGTATGTATTTATTTGTTTGTATGTATTTATGTGTGTGTATGTATTTATGTGTTTGTATGTATTTATGTGTTTGTGTGTATTTATGTGTTTGTATGTATTTATGTGTTTGTATGTATTTATGTGCTTGTGTGTATTTATGTGTTTGTATGTATTTATGTGTTTGTATGTATTTATTTGTTTGTATGTATTTATGTGTGTGTGTGTCGAAAATAGTAATATATAAAAAAAAATTAGGAAAAATCATTGAGTAGAAGGATATTTATAGTGAAAAGTTGTTTTACGGATAATTGGATGAAGTCATATGTTTCTTTGATGTGATGAAGTGCTTCCTTCATACACAAAGGAACGCAAACTCAAACGCAAATTTTAGATTACATTTTAATGGAGACATTTTTGTCTTATAGTGATAGATATTTTTTTTTTACTATAACTTTCTACTTAGCGAATTTTCATAATTTTTGGATATATAACTATTTTCGCCATGACAATTCAGTACGTAATATTGTTTCTGCTTAAAACAACATATTAAAAGAAGAAAAAAATCGATCTGTCGCCTCTCTCTTAACACGCACCAAATGTTTGGCGAAACCTATTTTACTCTAAATAATTTGGATTACTAAAATAGAGTTTAAACTATTTATTTTAAGAATTGCAATTTAAAAAATATTTAAAAATTAATCATCATTATTTTCCCCTTTTCAAAATAGTTAATAAAAAAAGAAAATCCCGACATTTTATAATTTACTTTCGAACTTTAAAAATATAGAAAGATCAAAGTTATCTCCCTTAGATTAAACATGTTTTAAAAATTTGGAATCTAATTATTTTATTTTCTATTTGGAATTCGTCCTTATTATCAGCTATTATTTCTGGTTTGCTTTTGATCTAATGATTAGGCATCTGATTCCTATGAATGAACGTCGAAACAAAATATATGAATAATACATCGCTTATCGTTTTTCAGTAAATAGAAGTTGCCTTATCTATGAGTGTGTAAGTGCGCAAAGACTATATATAAACCATTTCGCCATAAAATAATCAAATCTTACTCAAAATATATAAAAATAGAGCAGTTGATTTTTTTTAATAAAATCCCAACATAGCTGCAACTTTTCAGTGTAATATTTTCTTTCTTTTTTTTTTTTTTTAAAGTTAAAACGTAAACTTTTGAGTACAATTCCTTCAAGTTGCGTTGGTTTCATCGTCCTAAATTTTCTAACGTAAAAAAAAAAAAAATAATAAATAAATAAAAAAATCGAACGAATTTCTTTATAAAATGAAGTTATCCCCCTTAGATCAATGACGAAGTATGCCAATTTTTTTTTTTATCATTATTTATATATGTATATCGTATATATTACAACTTCATGTTTCTCACATTGAAAATGATAGACTTCCTGTTCTGTCTTCGACGAGAGGAAGAGAAATCCTTCTTGACTGGGTCAATTTTTATTTTTGTCCTTGTAAAGAAAGAGTGGAAGTCAAAGTAAGCTTGAAAAAGTTTTATTCGCAGGATGATGATTAAAACGAGGCTAAAAGAAAAGAATGTTCAAGGGAAGTAATTCACTTCCAGAGAGCATAAATAGAGATTAAAGAGTTCTCTTTTTCACCACTTTCTCCACCATTCAGGGAAATCTGAGGCCGTACGATTGTCATTGGTAAAGGAGTTAAATAGAATCTCAGGAACGAGTTTCTGCTTAAACTTAAAAGAGGTTCATTCTGTAGCTGTCAGTTCTCCAATTCAAGATCTAGATCTGCCTCCAAACTGCTCGATCTATCACCCAACGCAGATATGTGGTGTTGGACACAGTCATTTCTTGTCCATTATTGAAGCATACATGAGCATAGTTTAGTTGACTTCAATCATGTCAATGGTCCCAACTAGGGGCTCATATTTGCTTCTGCCTAGATGTCACTTTAAAAGAATGGACTTAGCATTTGTTAGCGACATAAGAATGGAATCTCCAATGGCTGATTTCCGTTGGAAATTGAAGAGACGTTCATGAAGAGTATAATTACTGAAAGTGTAAAGCAAAGAATGAATGCTGTGGAGGGCTATAACTAGTACTCCCTCTCCCAATTAGTGGAGTATTGTTGCCACATCTTGGCTGGTGCATCTACCACTAGTCTTTCCCTCTTGGATAGGGTCTAAAAAAGAGTCTTCAATCTAATAGGTTCCACTTTGTCAACTAAGCTCCAACTCCTGTCCCATCGTTGCAATGTTGAATTTCTGTGCCTGTTTTACAAATATTTTAATGGAATGTGCTCTGATGAACTCGTTGCACTTGTGCCCCTTGATGTACATATTCTGCTTAGCAACAAAATCACACCCCTTCACTGTTGAGGTCCCTAAATGCTAGAAAGTTTTCTACTCTAATAGTTTCTTTCTTTTGAACAGCTAGATTTTGGAATTCCCTTCCTGTTACCTACTTCTCTGACTACTAATATGCAGAAATTTAAATGCAATGTAAACCAACATCTTGTTAATCTTTCCTAGGCATTATCCCAAATAGTAACCCCCTACAATTCAAGTGACGATGTGCCTTGTTAGGGGTGAACATGAATTAAAAAAAAAAAAAAAAAAAAGGATTTTCAGACATAGAGAATAAGATAATCAGGAGTGTCTAGATAGTTACAACTGAAACATTGACACAAAGGAAAACAACAGGAAAGTGAGAGTATTTGTCAATCACTGTGTGTGTGTAGCAGTTGTAAGAAGTTGAAAGTACTGGCCCCTTGCAATCCACACTTATTCTTTCAAATGGTTGACTGACTTCTATGAGAGTCTGAGGAAGCTACGTTTTACTTCAAAACAGACTCTACAGGCCTTTATAACGGCTTTCATATCTTCCACTATTCTGTGGCAGATTCTTGCTCTTGATGAAATGCAGCATTCTGACTACCATCAAGTGTCATAAGTCTAAGTGCAAGAAATGTAATCCGTCAGCAGAGGAAGTAGTGGGACCAGTTCAAGACAAGGCATCCGCAACAGCATTTTGTTTCTCAGGGCAATAAGCAATGTCATAATTAAAATAGGCATGTTCTAGTTTCCATCTCATGATCTTCTCACTTTTAATTTTTCCTCTTGAATTTGGGTTGAACATAAAAGAGACTGATTTTTGGTTAGTGATCAGCTTAAAATATTTTCTGAGCAGTAAACGTCACCATTTTCGGATCGCCTCTACAATTATGTACGCCTCCTTTTCAATTGCACAGTGCTTTTGCTTGTCAGAGGTTAAAGTTCTTGAAATAAAGGCTTACGAGTTATGGGTCAAAAAGGCAGCAATGGTGTGTTCCAAAGCATCAATTTCGACCTCAAAACGGAAAGAAGAGTTTATTGCTATTCGGGACAATTTAGCCATTTCTTTCCTTCTTTCTAAACGTGTCTTTCCCTTAGTGAGGGGGAAAAATGGTAGTTTTAGTTAGGAGATGTAATTTTTCAGAAAAGTTGAATATCCACTTGGAATAGTGGGAAAACATATGAATGTGTAATGCACCTCGTTTCCTCATGTTAAGAATGACTTTCTAAATAGGAAGAAGGGAATGTCACATTTTGAAATAATTTTCAGCACGCAATGTCAACGTGAAATCCACCCGCTTTCTCTATGTTAAGAATGGCTTTCTAAATAGGAAATCATAGTCATAGCGAAGATGGGAATACCGCATTTTGAAGTTATTGTCTAGCAGTGGTTGCTTTGGCATCTTTGTAACCTGCTGGAAGATGCCAAAATGAGGTTGATAGAGATTGGGTTGTAAACTGCATAAGCACCTACTTATGAAACTATCTAATCCCCCCCTTTTTTTTTCTTAAATAAAATTTAAGATAAAAAGAAACACTAGACTATTATGTTTCATTTATATTGAAATGAGGTTTTATGTTTATGGTTTGAGAAATACGGAGTGCGACCCTCTCTAAATGGCACCCATAGAATTGTTAATTAGATTCCATTCAATTCTATTTGGTACAAAGAAAAGGTGGTCTATGTGTGACTTGTCCACCAAGTTTTATTTATAAATCTTCACCAATTGTTGTTTAATTGCCATTGAGGTGTTTAATGTTTATTGTGACTAAAACAGAATAGCAAACATGTTCAGAGTTACTTCCCTTTAATCAAGAAAATTTTAACTGCAACACAGTTTAGTGGAATGTTCAGTTTTATTTTTGAACCATACGTTTAGTTAAAGAAAGCGGATTGTTCTCCAGAATTCAGTCTAATAAAAAAAGAAGAAAGAAAAAGAGAAAATACAGAAAAATCTTTCTGATGTATGTATCTGCACGGAACGAAAATGTCATATTCCAAAATTCACATAAATTTATCAAATAGATTTTTTTTACATAGAAAATAATTTTTTACAATTTTTAGTGATTTATAATAAATCGTAGCCATCACGAGCTTCATTTTAACCCTGGCAGTTCGAATTGAGTTGTCGCCCTTTGTTTATTAAAGATAGTGGAATGAAACATATCATTCTTGTTTCCTCATAAAATTTGATTTTCTACTTAATCAAGTTGACTAATTTTTGGAATATGATATTTCTGATCTGTAACATCAGCATAACGATTTTTCTGTGTTTCTTTGTTTTTTTTTTTTAATTGGGTTGAATTCTGGAGAAGCACTCAAAAGTTTTACTATGGCTGTATTCACACTAGCTGGAAGCAATTCAGCATTGTTTCTTGTTGACAGTTTTTTGGTATTTCTGCAGTTTAAAGCCCGTTTTTCCGTGAGTTTCGCTCAGCATTACCCAGCAGACGACAGAAACTAAAAACAAATAAAAAATAAAATAAAACATACAACCTACCGTAATAATTTCATAAATTTTAGTTTTATTTATTTTTTATGGCAATTGGTTTTTTTTTTTTTTGGGGGGGGGGGGATAAAAGTTTTGTTTCTTTGAATTAGTGAATAAAAATATTTTTTGTTTGTGTATGGAAAGTTATTTTAGCATTTTTTTATGACTTGCCTTAGCATAGTATAAAGACACGCAACCTCCCAATATTAAGAAGACTTCCTAAATTGGGAGCGTTTATTCAGAAAGCCGTTTTTAACATGAGGAGGTTGGGGGTGTTTATTCCAAAAGCCGTTCTTAACATGGGTAGGTTGGAAGTGTTTATACTGGAATTATTCATTTTTCTTCCTTCTCACAAAACATGTTGCTTTAAGAAGTGTCATGATACTCTGCCCTTTTCTTTTTAAACTTTTTTCTTTTCTTTTTTTTTTTAACTTTTTTCTTTTTTTCTCTTTTTAAACTTTTTCTTTTCTTTTCTTTTTAAACTTTTTTCTTTTATTTCTTAAAAAACTTTTGTCTTTTTTTCTCTTTTTAAACTTTTTCTTTTCTTTTCTTTTTAAACTTTTTTTCTTTTTTTTCTCCCCATTTTTACCGTCTGCTTGCGTCTCTTTTTGCTCATTCGGTATAATCTGGTGGTTTCAGTCGTTCACCGGAAAAACGGGCTTTAAACTGCAGAAGTACTAGTTTTTTTTGTTTTTTTTCTTTCTTTTTACATTATTTTATAAGTAAGTCAAAGAACGATGGCTGTTTAACTATGCCTCATGCATTATGATTACGGAATAATTTCTTTGTTTAGAACAAAAAAAATGTGGAAAAATAAAGTCAACAATTTTGAAAGATTGAAAAAGTTTGTAGAATAGGTACCTTACTTTTCTAAAATTGATAATTTCATTTGTCCACAAATTTATTTGTTTGAAAAAAAAATCCTTCATAACGATAATGCATTCCTCAGCCTTTGAACTATTTGAACACGTTTCAACAATAAGAAACCATGGACAATGATTATGAGAAAAAAATGTTCAAATTAAATAAAATGGTTGTAAAAAGAAACAGAATTCATGCAGTCTAGTTTATGGCCAAGAAATGAAAAGCAAACAAAATATACAACAGATAACTTTTGCACACACACACACACACACACGCACACACACGTACACACACACACACACACACGCACACACACACACACAAATAATAACAACAACAACAACAACAACAACAACTACTACTACTACTACTACTACTACTACTACTGCTACTATTATTATTATTATCGTTATTTTTTTTTTTATACCAGCCTGCATAATTTTAAAATTCTGAAACTGATTGCAAAATTTATCATTTCGTTTTTATCACTTTTAATTAGCCAACCACAAGTAAAGAAAAAATGGTAGTCATTTTTTTTATTTTCTTGGAGGTGGTAACTAATTTAAGGCTTAAAAGATAGAAAAAGGCTTACCCTACAACTAACCATATGTCTGGAGGATACAACTAGAATTTATGATTATTTTAAATATCTTTTAAGGAATGAAATACCAACAGTAAGAGAGATTAGTTGGCCATATTTGATTCTGAGTATTCCAAAACCAGACTGATGTATTTTTACTCCAGTGGCAGTGAAACTTCTGTAGTTGTGAGCCCTCATTCAATTGCACACTTTTAAAAAATTGGTGGCTTGATTACAGTGTGAGACATATGAAACAGAGTGACTCTAGCAGTGGCCCTTCTTTCTGATGGTTCAGGGCACATTGTTTTCACCACCATTTTTGTAACTAACAAAATATAGAACCATCGCTTAATTTTGATAGATGCCAGTCGCACTTAGGATAGAATAAGCTTCTTTTTTTTTTACTATCTCTTAAGGAATGAAACACCAACAATAACAGAGGGTAATCGAACATATTTTATTTTGAAAGTATCAAAAAAAAAAAAATATCCCCCAAAAATACACAAAATCTTATACTGAAATATAAACGAATAAACTTAAAAATAGTTGTAGAATTCTAAAACTATGCAGTTTATATATATATATTATGTTTGGTAAAAGTTATTATTGTTGTATATTTTGTTTGTTTTCAAATTTACAGTTGTTATATATATATATATATATATATATATATATATATATATATATATATATATATATATATATATATATATATATATATATATGATATATATATATATATGATATATCATATATTTTTTGAGAGGAACGGTATATATATATATATATATATATATATATATATATATACATATATATATATATATATATATATATATATATATATATATATATATATATACCTTTCCTCTCAAAAAAAAGAAAACGAATATTAAACATGCATTATAGTTAACAATGAAAAAAGGGCTGCGAAAAAAAAAAAATTCAACAAATAACTGTTACCAAAGGCAATAAAAGTTACTTTTTTATTTCTTAATCTTGTGTGTGTTTTGGACTATTTTAAAACCCTTTTTTTTTTTAATTTCAGTATAAGATTTCGTTCAAATCAGTTTCCTAGAAATCGCTTGATTACTTTGTATCATTTCTTTTTTCAGTCCAGCAGAAACATAAATTTTATTGAGTTCGGAATAGTTAGTTTTGTATATTTTCTTTGAACATTTATTAATAGTTCGTTTTGTATATTTTCTTTGAACATTTACTAATAGTTAGTTTTGTATATTTTCGTTGAACATTTATTAATAGTTAGTTTTGTATATTTTCTTTGAACATTTATTAATAGTTAGTTTTGTATATTTTCTTTGAACATTTATTAATAGTTAGTTTTGTATATTTTCTTTGAACATTTACTAATAGTTAGTTTTGTATATTTTCTTTGAACATTTATTAATAGTTAGTTTTGTATATTTTCTTTGAACATTTACTAATAGTTAGTTTTGTATATTTTCTTTGAACATTTATTAATAGTTAGTTTTGTATATTTTCTTTGAACATTTACTAATAGTTAGTTTTGTATATTTTCTTTGAACATTTATTAATAGTTAGTTTTGTATATTTTCTTTGAACATTTATTAATAGTTAGTTTTGTATATTTTCTTTGAACATTTATTAATAGTTAGTTTTGTATATTTTCTTTGAACATTTACTAATAGTTAGTTTTGTATATTTTCTTTGAACATTTATTAATAGTTAGTTTTGTATATTTTCTTTGAACATTTACTAATAGTTAGTTTTGTATATTTTCTTTGAACATTTATTAATAGTTAGTTTTGTATATTTTCTTTGAACATTTACTAATAGTTAGTTTTGTATATTTTCTTTGAACATTTACTAATAGTTAGTTTTGTATATTTTCTTTGAACATTTATTAATAGTTAGTTTTGTATATTTTCTTTGAACATTTATTAATAGTTAGTTTTGTATATTTTCTTTGAACATTTATTAATAGTTAGTTTTGTATATTTTCTTTGAACATTTATTAATAGTTAGTTTTGTATATTTTCTTTGAACATTTACTAATAGTTAGTTTTGTATATTTTCTTTGAACATTTATTAATAGTTAGTTTTGTATATTTTCTTTGAACATTTATTAATAGTTAGTTTTGTATATTTTCTTTGAACATTTACTAATAGTTAGTTTTGTATATTTTCTTTGAACATTTATTAATAGTTAGTTTTGTATATTTTCTTTGAACATTTACTAATAGTTAGTTTTGTATATTTTCTTTGAACATTTATTAATAGTTAGTTTTGTATATTTTCTTTGAACATTTATTAATAGTAAGTTTTGTATATTTTCTTTGAACATTTACTAATAGTTAGTTTTGTATAATTTCTTTGAACATTTACTAATAGTTAGTTTTGTATATTTTCTTTGAACATTTACTAATAGTTAGTTTTGTATATTTTCGTTGAACATTTATTAATAGTTAGTTTTGTATATTTTCTTTGAACATTTATTAATAGTAAGTTTTGTATATTTTCTTTGAACATTTACTAATAGTTAGTTTTGTATAATTTTTTTGAACATTTACTAATAGTTAGTTTTGTATAATTTCTTTGAACATTTACTAATAGTTAGTTTTGTATATTTTCGTTGAACATTTATTAATAGTTAGTTTTGTATATTTTCTTTGAACATTTATTAATAGTAAGTTTTGTATATTTTCTTTGAACATTTACTAATAGTTAGTTTTGTATAATTTCTTTGAACATTTACTAATAGTTAGTTTTGTATATTTTCTTTGAACATTTACTAATAGTTAGTTTTGTATATTTTCGTTGAACATTTATTAATAGTTAGTTTTGTATATTTTCTTTGAACATTTATTAATAGTTAGTTTTGTATATTTTCTTTGAACATTTATTAATAGTTAGTTTTGTATATTTTCTTTGAACATTTATTAATAGTTAGTTTTGTATATTTTCTTTGAACATTTACTAATAGTTAGTTTTGTATATTTTCTTTGAACATTTATTAATAGTAAGTTTTGTATATTTTCTTTGAACATTTACTAATAGTTAGTTTTGTATATTTTCTTTGAACATTTACTAATAGTTAGTTTTGTATATTTTCTTTGATCATTTACTAATAGTTAGTTTTGTATATTTTCTTTGAACATTTACTAATAGTTAGTTTTGTATATTTTCTTTGAACATTTACTAATAGTTAGTTTTGTATATTTTCTTTGAACATTTATTAATAGTTAGTTTTGTATATTTTCTTTGAACATTTACTAATACGAAAATAAACTTTATATTCTTATTTCTTGTATAAAAATGTTTTGTTATAAAATATCGTTTTTTTTTTTTTTTTTTTTTTAATTTTTGCATTTAGGAAACTCTGTTCATATTTTTAGGCAGCATTTGGTAACTGGTGACCCTTCTATTATTTCGATATTTCATTTATTCACATGCCAGTCTGTATATTTTCAGTTTTCTTCTATTGCTAAAACACAACTTTATAATTTAACTAGAACATTATCCAGCGTTGCCCAGTATTAAACGTAACATTCAATTCCTTAAAATAAAACAATGAAGTAAATAAAACAAGCAGCTAAATCCCACCCCTTCACAGTAGAGATCCCTAGATGTAAGAGAGCCTTCTACTCCAGTAGTTTCTTCCCCAAAACCGCTAGACTTTGGAATTCCCTTCCGGGTCCCTGCTTCCCCAACTGTACTGACATGCAGAAGTTCAAGTGTAACGTGAACCGACATCTTGCTGCCCAACACCCTACATAGGACCCCTGTAACTTATGTCCCTGATAGTAGCTCCCTACATCAAAGTGGCAACGTGCCTTGTTTGGGGTGAAAATGTAATAATAAATAAAAAAAAAAAACAGAAAGAAACTGAGACATGTTCATGCGAGTATTATTTTTTTTTTCTAAACTGTTCACTTCTTGCAATTCTGAATTTTTGAGATGAGATGTAAATGCTTAATCAACACTCCACAAGTGTTCACTTCTTGTAAGTAAAAATAATAATACTCGAGCTGAATGAGTCAAATACGATAACCATTAGACCAGCTTGCCACGTTCTTTAAAAGTGTTTTCACACCTTGTGAAACAGTTGACAAACAGATAAAAATCCGATGACCACAAAGTACTAATTTTTAAATTTTGACCCCTGTTGCGGACCAGGATATAATAATCCTAACTCGCTACAAAAAGAAAATAATGAAATGAATGGAAGGAAGGAAACAAAAAAACTCAATTGCTGAATAAAATAAACATGTCGTTTATTTTCTGTTAAAAATAAATGGTTTAGGTGGAACATGTGTTCAGTTCAGTCGTTGACGACTACGCGCATAAAAAAAAAGAGGAATAAAGTAGGGGAAAGTGAGAATGTGTGTGTGTATGTATGTATGTGTGTGTGTGCGCAGTTCAGCATGTAGAAAAAGAAAGAGAGAGAATGTTGACCGCAGTAAATTCTCGCGTGCATGGTAGCGGTCGGCCACGTGGAAGTGTCTTCAGACGCGAACTTGTCTGGTTGACGAACCAAGACAAAAGGGAAGAAAAAGGAAGTTGAACGTTGTTGACTTTTATACCGGGGTCAGTGTTCTGACTGCGCATGTCTGGATTTCACTTAAAAGGAAGTGACATCCCCAATGTGTGCATGTTTGCGCACACGCGAGCGTGCATGTGTGTGTACGTGGATGTGTATATACGTGCGTGTGTATGTGTATATGTGCGTGCGTACATGTGGGTGGAAAAAAAAAAGTTCGACCACCCCTTCCTTCGCAGCCCTTTTTTTTCCTGATGAAAACTGAATAAAAAGTGTTCTACATGTCTGAATACCTTTTATACCAAATTTCAAGTCTATAGATGAAAAATCCGTTGAGAAGTGTCATCGCACACACGCACACACACACGCGCGCGCGCGCACACACACACATACATACATACACACACACATTCTCACTTTTATAAATATTTAGATTTTATTAAATGTCGGTGAATTTTGTTCAAGAATAATTTATTTTGAAATAGCGACACTGTTAGGATTCCTTCACAGTCACTAATTTATTAATATCGATTACAGATTGAATCAACACACTTTTGCCAACATGTCGTGGTGGATTCGTTTATTCTTGCAACATATTTTTTTTAAGAGAGGGAAGTGACACACACACACACACACAGGTGTCACGTGTCTGAGTACCAAATATTTAGTTATTTGAGCACCTGGTAGTGGTACGCCCACAAACGACTACACAAGGCCATCGTTTCGAGGGAACAGCGTCCTAACGACACCAAGAACTATTTATAAAAACAAATAAAATCTGACACAACAAAACATAAAGCGGGGTCACAGGGTCATAGGTCACAAGGTCAAAAGAATAACAACTATAAAAAAATACAAAACAAACAAAAACATTTTATCAACAGTATTCAACATTGTGTGATAATTTCTAATATGTGTGCGTGTACTTTCCGTGACAACGTAACGTTAACAGTTACACATTGAATTATTTTTTAAATTTTATTTACTATTAAAGGATTTTGGTCAAGATCAAAGTGTAATGTGCCTAAGTTTTTTGTTCATCGTTGATTTTGACTGTATTTTTTAACATGAATAAAAGATTTAATATCTCAAAGTGTAGTATCTGTTCTTCAGATGCTGCACTTCTATTTCTTGTTCTCTTTCGGTGGAGGAGAAATCCTTCACGACTGAGACAATTTTTATTTGTGTACCTTTTCTCCACGTTAAAAAACGACCTTGGTGTCTAACTCTGTCCCGTGGGGAGGCATAGTAAATAGGTACTATTAAAGGATTATTTAAAAATTAAAATGAATTTTGGGTTTGTGTTACTGTACACATAGATTCGAAAAAGTTGTCAAAAAACAAATATATAACAAATAAATGTTATCAAAGGCAAGATAAGTTACTTTTCTACCTAACTGGATATATTTTTCGTGTTTTTATTCAATGTAACATGTTTATTCAGCTCGAAAAGCATACAGTGTTTACCGATGTACTGGAAAATTCAAAATAGCGCCCGACACTCTCTTTAACACGGTAAGTTCAGGAAAAGATGTTATAAATAATAAACTAGACAACATACTGTTAGAAATTCGCTCATTATATGTTACCGTGACATAAGTTGACATATATTCGGTGTTTTTTTAATAATATTTTATCTAGTTTATTATTTATAACACATTTTGCCAAACTTACCATGTTAAAGAGAATGTCGGGCGCCATTTTGAATTTTCCAATACATACATCGGTAAACACTGCATGTTATTCGAGCTGAATAAACATGTTACATTGAATAAAAAAAAAAAATGTATCCAGTTTGGTAGGAAAGTAACTTATCTTGCCTTTGATAATATTTATTTGTTATATATTTGTTTTTTGACAACTTTTTCGAATCTATGTGTACAGTAATACAAGCCCCGAATTTTTATTTGGTTAATAAATAATGACCAAAGGATACCTTAACAATTAAATAGTAATTAAATTTAGTTTTTAAAATTCTATTTTTAAAATAATTTGGTAAAAATAAGTATATTTTTTAATTTTCGATTTTGATAAATGTCTAGAATCAGTGGAAAAATTCTTTTTTTATGAATGCCAACAAAATTCGAAAGTCAGTCATCGTTGCTTAGCAACGCTTATAATCATCTCGGAAATCGATAACTCACGAACGTTTTATATTAATAAATCGAAATGAATATCGACTCGCAAAATTGAAATAATACTTCAAAATGTTTTCAATAAAAAAATCACTAGTTCTTAATCACTACTACTACTACTACTACTACTACTACTAATACTACTACTACTAATACTACTACTACTACTACTACTACTACTACTACTACTAATAATAATAATAATAATTAAAAAAAACAAAGTATTGCTGTAGAAATTGAGATGAAAAACATTTCGAATGCCTTATATTGTTCTTATCATCCGCAAAACCCTATTTAGCGACATTACTGATGATGCACCTAAAGATCGTCCACCGAAACGGGAAAATAACAACCAAGATGAAAATTGTACTGCCAATAATCAAGGGCGGACGTCTTTAAATCCCACAATTTTCACTTTTATTTTTACTTTTCCTGTTGATACCATCGATTACAGACTTATGTTTCAGATTATATAAAAAAAAAAAAAAAAAATGAAAAAAAAAATTCATAACTTTTCACGTGGGGGTTCAGTTTTCAATTATAACGTTGTAATAAATCGAACACGACCTTTGTGGCCACGATAAATAGATAGATACATAGATAGATACATAGATGAGAGAGAAAGAGGGGGTGGAGGGAGGGGGAAGAAATCGTCCTTTTTTTTTTTTTTTAACCCTCTCCGTTCTAACCCCTACCTTCCGGTCACATCAGAGAGAGTTGCTATTTTTTTTTCACCGTGGTCACAAAGTCCGTGTTCAATTTAGTACAACTTTATAATTGAAAACTGAACCCCCACGTGAAAAGTTATGAAAATTTTTTTTTTTTTTCTGTTTCAGTTTTTTATAATCTGAAACTTAAGTCTGTAATCGATGGTATTAACAGGGAACAAGTAAAAAAAGTGAAAATTGTGGAATTTAGAAGGGGGGGGGGGCTCTCGACAATGTCTGCCTAATCCAGATATAAATGATCAATTCTCATCTAAAATTAAAAAAATTTCACTTCTTGAGAAGGTGCAACTTTATTTTAGTGTGTCATCCAACCTAATCGTGTATTTTCAAACAAAGACATTTCAGGGAAAAACTTTACTACGTATTTAAGTGTCATGTCGAAATTAGTATAAATTAAAAAAATGACAAAACAGATAGAAGTATATAGAAGCTAGAAATAATTGTAAGAGAGTAATAGTGACAGCTAAGGCAGATTACACTAAAACCACCAGAAAACGCATCGAAGCACAGAAATTAGGAACCCGTGATTTTTGGAAAATCTACAACAGTGTAGTAAATAATGGGCAGTCAACGATTCCCCCACTATCAAACAATCATGAGGTTGCTTGCACGGCAACCGACAAGGCTAATCTGCTTGCCAGTCGGTTTGCCTCAAACTTCACACGGGACCCGGTACACCACTCCCTTCCCGACTTTCCTTTGCAGACAGATGCCACACTAGACGATTTGAAAATCATCCGTTCTCAGGTACATGGTATTATAAAAAACCAAGACATCCAAAAAGCATGTGGACCAGATCTCATCCCAGCTGTGCTATTAAAAAAATGCTCTGCTGAAGTTGCTCCAGTTCTCTCCAAACTTTACAATAAATGCCTTAACGAATCTTGCTTTCCCGACTGCTGGAAAACCGCTTCTATGGTACCAATCTTCAAGAATTCTGGTGAAAGAACTGACCCACTAAATTATCGCCCCATTAGCCTCCTCCCGCTTTTCGCCAAAATATTTGAGTCCTTGGTTAATCAAGCCCTAGTCCAACACTTAATAGCTGCTAAACTCCTGACCAACAAACAATATGGATTCAGGCAAGCCCGTTCAACAACAGATATCTTAACTGTAGTCTCTGAACGTATATACTGTTTACTGGACAAAACAGGGGAAGTTAGAGCGGTAGCCCTAGATATATCTAAGGCTTTTGACAGGGTATAGCATGATGGTCTTCTAAGGAAAATTAGATCACCGGAAGAATACATAATATAATTAAATCCTTCTTAAGTAATAGAAAAATCCAAGTTGTCCTCAACGGTCGTACATCTAAACAATATGACATAAATGCGGGAGTACCTCAGGGGTCTATCCTTGGACCTCTATTGTTCCTGATATTCATAAATGACCTCCCTGATAAAATTGTTTCGGAGATGGGTATATTTGCCGATGACACCACTCTCTATAACAAGCATGATGGGAAAACAAATGAACACATATCCAAGGAAATGGCAGAAACACTAGAGGACGACCTCCAATCTGTAGTGGAATAAGGACAAAAATGGATGGTCACATTCAATGCTGCCAAGACTAAGCTTGTTTCCTTCAATAATTACAAGAAACCTTCTCTACCACCAATAGCAATGGCCAAGAACACATTGCCTGAAAGTACTTCCTTTAAACTCCTCGGCCTATCGTTTACAGGGAACATGAACTGGAATAGATACATTGAGAGCATTGCCAAGGCTGCTGCGAAGAAGGTGGGCTCTCTCTACTGTGCTAGAAAATTACTTACACCTGAAAGTATCCTGTACCTCTATAAGGCCACCATTCACCCATGTATGGAGTATTGTTGTCACATTTGGGCTGGTGCATCTGCTGCTTGTCTGTCACTCCTGGACAGGGTTCAAAGAGAGTCACCAACCTGATAAGTCCTGAACTGTCATCTAGGCTTCAGCCTCTGTCCCATCACTGAAATGTTGCATCCCTCTGCCTGTTCTACAAATACTTTAATGGTGAATGCTCTGACGAACTGCAAGCACGTGTACCTCCTCAACGTGACTACTACTGACAAACCCGACAATCAAATAAGTCCCACCCCTTTACAGTAGAGATCCTTAGGTTTAAGAAAGCCTTTTACTCCAATAGTTTCTTCCCCAGAACTGCAAGAACTGCAGAACTGCAAGTCTTTGGAACTCCCTTCCGGGATTCTGCTTTCCTAACTGTACTGATATGCAGAAGTTCAAGTGTAATGTGAACAAACATCTTGCTACTCATTGTCCTTCATAATGCCCCCCCCGCAAATTATAACCCCTGTTGTTGCTTCTTCTTCTTCTTCTTCTTCTTCTTCTTCTTCTTCTTCTTCTTCTTCTTTGTTCAACCATCACCAGACATTTTAGTTCACCAAAAGCATTTATTTTTACATGTCTTTTTGGTTTTTATACTCTTTTTTCTTTCCCATAATTCTGCACTTCTCCAACCCAATTCCATCCGTCTTAACAGTTTCTTTAAAAAAGAAGATGATTTTTTACCATTTACTCTTGTTCACAAAGTAATATTCCGTGTTATTTTCATTCGTTTAAAGATAACTTTCGAGTTACAAAGTTAAATTTAATTTAATAAGTAACATCCAGTTTTTAATCAAAATCGTTGTCGTTTTTGTCTTCCACAAAAGAATCAATTAAAACAGCGTCATCACTTCAGATAGGATGATGCTAAGAGTGTCTCTATTTACTTGTCTAGTTAGAAAAGCAAAGTTAGACACAAGGTCGATTTTTTATTTAAAGAAATCCATTTCACAAAAAGAGAAACTCTTGATGAAGAAAAAACAAAAAAATTGCATTAATCTAAAAAAAAATTTCTCTTCTTATGAGAGAGGCCAGAACAGAAACTACAGTTTGATCCTAGTCTAAAGGCCTGATACATTATGTTACTACTTAGGTACAATGTAACTCATTATTTTCAATACGACATGATACCTCTTAAGTACAATATGACTCGAAGCTTTTTAGGTGCAATACATGATACTCCTTAGGTGCAATACAACATGATACTCCTTAGGTGCAATACAACATGATACTCCTTAGGTGCAATACAACATGATACTCGCTAGGTACCATAAATATAACACAAAATACTAGATAACACAATAGTTATTTGAAACTATGCTAGCTTCCATCAGTCTTGACAGACTATGGATATCCACTGTAAGGATGCCTGCACATGAAATTTTTGCGGCAAGAGTTGCACAATCTCCAACCACATCTCTCCTGAGTTAACGTTGTTAAATACCAGTGGCAAATGGAGGTTAAGGACGACTGGAAACAATGCTGGGATACGCGGAAAGCACATACGGTGCCTGGAATTCCCAAATGGTCACCCATCTGGTACGAGCCAGGCTCAACATTGCTTAACTTCGGTGATCTGACGAGAACTGGTGTATAAACGTGATTATGCTGTATATTAGAAACTATATTGTGTAATACTCATAGATAATAAAATGTCTTCAAGATGTCCTCACTTTATAGAAAGAGTCTAATTTTTAATAATACTCCCGATCATTTGAAATTGCTTCCAAATTCCAAACATTTAAGTTTGTCTACTCGGAAAATGTCAGATGTTTCATTTTTTGAAATATTCGGTCGTTTAATTAGGTTACAACATGACGACACTCGCAATTTTTTTTTTTTTTTTTTACGTGTGAGAAATCTTGAGATGGAAGAAAATTGAAAAACTCAAGTGGATCTATTTCCTACCCTTCCCCGCACAACACGCGCACGCGCGTCTATTTAAAAAAATCATTAAAGTTTTAAGTTTGCACTCATCATTCTTAGTTCAGTTGCAACTTCTTTGACGCAGCACTAAAATAGTTTAAAAAAAGAAAAAAAAAAAGAAGCTAAATGCCTTCGTGTTTGTTAGCCTTTCAGTTAGGAACAAAGTGTAGTTGTTGAACTCGTAATTTTTTATATTTTGTGCAAATAAATATTACAAAGTGTAGTATCTGTTCTGACATTACACTTCATTTTTCCTGTCTTCCATTAGTGAAGAAATTCTTCTAGACTGAGGGTATTTTTTGTTCACATCCAAAGTGCTCATTTCAGAACGTATGAATTCTCCCAAGATTAAAAAACAACCTTGTATCTAACTTTACCCTCTAGGGGAGGCAAGTATTATTTTAGTTAAACGTCTTCATGGTGGTTCATGGGGTTGGATCTGTTTCCGATTACGATCCTGGTCGTTCACTTTAAACTGATGTTTAAAGTGAAGATTAGATGTGATTGAAAAAGATTACATGGTAGGGAGTTTGATAGGAGGTGGGTGCATGGCACTGGCTTACGTATCATGGTACATGCAATCCTGGGTTCTGTAGAACTCATCCTTTGGGATTTATTTAAAAAGACTCTTAACTATTGGAATAAATGAGTCCTGGTCCAGTTATTTATTAGTTCTTGAGAGCCTCCATTTTGCACTTGGCTACCCTCAAATGTTGTTTCTATCTTAGAAGGCATTATTCATCCCAATATTTTGATTTTTGATGTCTCCACTAAGCTCTCTCTCTCCCATTTAGAACCTGACCTGCTTGTTTTCGGTTGACCTGTAAAAAGTGGGTAGCCTGTCACTTAGCAAAGGGTTGAGATGCGCTTACTAAACTGCTTTATTAGCATTTTGTTTTTCATTTGTTTTGGGCGTTTGTAGATCTTTTCACTCGCCATCATTACTTATATATATATATATATATATATATATATATATATATATATATATATATATATATATATATATATATATATATATATATATATATATATATATATATATATATAAAATTTCATCGAAACCATTCGGGATCTTTTAAGTAGATCTTTTAAAACTATGGGTGTTATGCAGTATTTCGTCAAAAGAATCTAATTCCAAAGTTTTACTGTAAAAAAGAATGACACTCGACCTCCCACCCCAATTTCCCCCAAATCAGGGTGTAATACCTAAGTTGAATGGAAATTTTGTCATTTTTTTATATGATTAAATAAATTGACTTTTTGGCTATCAGCAAAGTGTAGTATCTGTTCTGATGCTACACTTCATTTGCAAAAAACAAAAGTTTAATTTCTCGTTTTTAACATGATTTTAAAACAATAGCGAATATTCTTCAAATGTTATTATTTGAATTATTCGAACTACTGTTCTCATCTTGAGTTTTATTTTCACAATGTTTCAATCGATGTAACCTCTGACCTTCTTCTGAACTCGGGAATCTGCACAGAATTTTTGAAGGGAACCCTTTTATTGTTGGGCATAGTGGATAAAGTACTTGGTAAAATTTAGTTGTAAGTTACTCTTCTTCCGACTTCTAAGTCCCGTCTCCAATATCTACCGTCTCCTCTTCAACTACCCTCTTTCAACTCTTAACTTCCCAATCTAACTTGCCTATGTATCTTAAAACTAATCCTTTGTGCTTACGTCATTCAACTACACAAAGACCTAACAGGTGACTTCTCAGTCACGTTTTCTCTGGCCAAATTTATTATTTATACCTAGGTTTGAAAACCTATTTTGTTTATGTATTTGAGATTTGTTTATTTTTCCTAAGATTCCCACTGCATTCTAAAACTTATAAACATTATTTGTTCTTGTAACATAATCTAATTTTAATACCGATAATTATAATAATGGTCTTTCATAATAATAACTTCTTTAAATGAATATCTAATTTCTAATAATAATAATAATAATAATAATAATAATAACTTCTTCAAATGAATATTTAAGTTTTAATAATAATAGTCGATCTGACAATCGACTATTAGCAAGGCCACTCAGCGTCTTCCGGGAGGCTAATATATAACATTTGGAAGCATAAAAACTTTTGCCAAAATAACAGAATTCGGTATTAAGTAACCAGAAAAGGCTAAGATGTGTTGTAAAACAAAACCACCAAACCAAACACTACGAATAAATATTTTAAGATATATAGAATTTAAAGTAAAAACTTTTACTAAAATGACTGAATTCAGCATTAAATAACCCGAAAAGGATTGATATGCCGTAAAACAAAACAATCAAACAACCTAAACCTATTAAGATGAAATCTGATGACCTGGCAAAACGATTAATCTAGCAAGGCGATTAATCTGGCAAAAGGATTAATCTAGCAAAACGATTAATCTGGCAAAACGATTAATCTGGCAAAACGATTAATCAAGCAAAATGATGAATCTGGCAAAACGATTAATCTGGCAAAATAATTAATCTGGCAAGACGATTAATCCAGTAAAACGATTAATCTGGCAAAACGATTAATCTGGCAAAACGATTAATCTGGCAAAATGATTAATCCGGCAAAACGATTAATCTGGCAAAACGATTAATCTGGCAAAATAATTAATCCGGCAAGACAATTAATCCAGTAAAACGATTAATCTGGCAAAACGATTAATCTGGCAAAACGATTAATCCGGCAAAACAATTAATCTGGCAAAACGATTAATCTGGCAAAATGATTAATCTGGCAAAACGATTAATTTGGGAACACTCTGTAGCCAAGGATGCTGGTAAATCAGTGTTGTATATCGTTAAGATTTATTTAATTCACACTCATAATGTTTTATTCATGTGTTATGAAGTACGTCTTACACGTGTTTTGTTAAATAGCGGAAGACCATCAAACAACTCATCAAAGACAAATATATATTCCTCAAAAAACAGTTGGAAAGCTTTTTTCTCCTGAAATGAAAAAGGATTCCGTAAAAAAATATGTTGATAAAGGGAAATTAGAACATTTAAAACAGTTATTGCAGGGTTTATAAAAAACTTTAACTAAAAAAATACCCAATTGAATCCAAAACACGAATTCGTCTACTACCGCTTTATTTGCTTATAGTTGTAATTCCTGTTTATGGTAAATATTGGTTGAGTAAACTCACTAGTAGATAAAAGGAAATGAAAGATCAATTTTTGGGGTCGACTTGCTATTATGTGGGAATTGATAGAAACTGATATGACACCGCATGACTCAAAGAGAAAGTGTGTGAAAGAGAAAAAGAAACGGTTAGTTCTTTGGAAGCATACCAGTGTTAACATGTTAAATTGAAATGGGCTGACAAGATATGATTAAACAAGGATTATGCACCTCTATCTCCCTTTCCCCATTCTACCGGTCAGTGACTTTGAAACAAAGACCAAGTCAAATAGAACTCGTTTGTCTTTCATCAGTTTCTGAAAGTGGAAAAAAAAATGTCAATGTTTATGACTGTTATTTCTTCCTCGTTCAATTTTGGACAACGCCGGGTGTCCCTGCTAGGTTATAAAAATAAATTATTTCCTTCTTTAATAATGCACCAGGTGTGTTTATCTAAGTGCGAGACTTAATGAAAAACATGGATGCGTTTGTTTATTAAAGTCTCGACTTTCGACTTTCGAACTGAAAACAAAACATTTTATGAATGATGATTCGATTGACAACAATATTTTCGTTGTGGTTTCCTGGGAACGAAATGAACGCGACGTGGTTGGGGCGTGGAAGGGGTAGCCTCACTTCCGTCTCAACGACGCAATGTCATCTTCTTGTTGACGGGTTCTGTCCAATGCTCCAACCCTCATCGCTATAGGATTACTTTCTTTTCTATCCTCTTTTCTCTCATTCTCTCGAGATTTTAGCTCTATTTTTTCATCACTTATCTGTCATAACGCGCGTGCACACACATATATATTAGGTTGGTACAAAAATAATGTAGTTTTTTTTATCAGATGTATATACGTCAAAAACAAAATAATTTTTGCACCAGCCTAATATATAATCCACATACAGTACTGTTTCGCTGTTTCACAGCTCATCAGTGCGGATAGACAAGCAACTACCTCAATCCAGGATCGAAACCTGATCGCCCAAACAACAGTCGGAGTTTCTACCCATTGCGCTATACGGCTGCTGCTATGCAGGCAGTGAATTAACAATGTTTTGACATTGTCCAAAGAGCCTAAGCTCAATTTGCTTATACAAAGAGCATCGCTTCATATGCTAATGGTAATTTGTATATCACTTCCCAAATGCTCAATCTAAGATAGGGGACATTATAGTTAGGCACCGCCAAAAATGGCCGCAAAATCTAGTTGTTGTTGTTTTTTAAAACGAAATTACATTTATTAAAATCCATTATTTCTGAGTAACTTTTTTTTTTTCCAGAAAGATAAAACCCTGAATTTTATCATATAGAAAACAGAATAATGTAAAACTTTTTCTACTATTTTTAATTAAATTTTAAATGTTAAATTTTCCCAAAAAGTTAACAATTGACATTTTTCGTCTTGCACAAAAAACGTACATAAATATTAAAAAAAAAAGGTTTTTGAAATAATTAATTTATTTATTTATTGTCTAACTAAGATTTAGGATGATTTTCTAAGAGAATATGCAAAAATATTATAATATAAGTACCTGGATTTCAAATAATTCCACTTATTCATATATGTAACCAATTATTTCGCGTCGATCTAGAGTCTAGATCGACACTGTTTACGTTTGCGTTTGATAAGAAGAAAACTATGGAAGACCAAATAGGCCAAAAAAACTTATTTTTCAGTGACGAAAATTTCAATGTATTATTAAGCTGAGGCTGGCCAGTACCAGATGGGTGACCATTTGTATGAGTTTGGTTTTTAATGTGTATGTGTGTGGGGGCCAGGCTCCCCAAAATGGGGGGGGGGGCAATTTAAAGCAGAATAAAAAAAAAAATTATTTCAGCGCGTTTGCTCCGCCGTAGTCGAAAGGCAGCAAACGTTTTCAAACGGGATCGAAAAAAATGAGGCTATTTTTAACACAAAGGGCACAATATTTATCGAATTTTTTTTTTTTTTGGTATCGATTCTTCAAAGCATGCCCTGTTTAATAATGATCATGCGTTATTCGGCTCGCTAAAAAAAAATTGTTAATTTATTTATCAAAGATTTTAAAATGGCTTTTTTCGTATAAATATTAAAAAAAAATTTTTTTTTGTTTTGCTTAACTTAAATTAATTATTTTACTTAACATATTCACCGAATTTCACACTTCAAAACTCAAAAGCGGGATAATTAAACACAATCGAAAGTCTGATATTCAGTCGTCAAAATAATGTATGCAAACAATTTTTTTTTTAATCTATAATTCTGTCCCTTACAACAACACAATATGTTTTGTTCAGTTTCAGATGATTATTTTAAGCATATTTGTTCCCACTTCAAAACAAGGGGGGGGGGTTGTAAGCAAAAATATATATATATATAAATATCGTTTATGAAAAATAAGTACACCGTTATAAAGTTCATTCTTCTCTTAATAATCGCTGAAAATTTCGTATTGATCGGATAATTACCTGATTTTTGGTAGATTTTTAAAAAGACGATCCGTCAAAAAGTACTGACCTGCCCCCCCCCCCAGTTTTGGCGGTGCCTAATTATAGTCCTCCACATATAGTACTGTTTTGCTGTTTCACAGCTTATTAGTGCGGCTAGAGAGAGAGAGAGAGAGAGAGAGAGAGAGAGAGAGAGAGACGTAAATATATATATACATATACTCATTGTTTTTATTTATTTATATAATTTATTTTTAAAATAGTTATCCACAGACATAGATATGTGTAGATATATTTTGTCAAAAATATTAGATAAGAGTCATGCCACTATGACTGCACAAACGAAGCAGCGAATGCATCATCATCCGAAAACAAGAAACTTCTAGTAGATTCCCCATAACAAGAGGAAGAAGCATAGAACGATAACAGTAAGATATTATGAACTTAAATCTTATTGGGACCCCAAGAGAAACCTTGTACTGGACAGTACGCTGCAAGAAAGGTAGGCTCTCTCTACCGTGCTAGAAAACTACTAACACCCGAAAGTATCCTGTACCTCTATAAGGCCACCATTCGCCCATGTATGGAGTATTGCTGCCACATCTGGGCTGGTGCATCTGCTACTAGTCTCTCGCTCCTTGACAAGGTTCAAAAGAGAGTCGCAAACCTGATAGGCCCTGAACTGGCATCTAAGCTTCAGCCTCTGTCCCATCGACGAAATGTTGCATCCCTCTGCCTTTTCTACAAGTATTTTAGTGGTGAATGCTCTGACGAACTGCAATCACTTGTGCCCCCACGACGCGAGCACCCTCGACAAACCCGACAGGCTACTAGATCCCACCCCCACACTGTAGAGATCCCTAGATGTAAAAGATCTTTTTACTCCAATAGTTTCTTCCCCAGAACCGCAAGACTCTGGAATTCCATTCCAGGTCCCTGCTTCCCCAACAGTACTGACGTGCAGAAGTTCAAGTGTAACGTGAACCGACACCTTGCTGCCCAAATCCCTACATAGTACCCCAGTAGTTGTTTCCCCTGATAGTAGCCCCCTACACCAAAGTGGCAATTTGCCTTGTTTGGGGTGAAAATGTAATAAAAAAAAATAAAAAAAAAAGTTTCAAAACAGACTTTAGTAGTTGCAATTGTGTTTTATTTGGCGTAGCTAAAACAAAACACAATTGTAAATACTTTTCCGATTTTTCGGATTTTATAATCATGTCAATATTCTTTGATTTTCGTTTAAAGTTGATGAGTTTTTATTCTTCTGGTGAGTAAGGACGGAATAAACTAAAAAAACCAACATAATAATTACATGAATGATTCTGCGCTACGAAACAGGTGCTGTAAAGAATTTGACATTCTAACATGTTGAAAGAAATAACATTTAAGATGGACAACATCCGAAAATTTGGAATATAGACTTTTTGTCATTTATTTTTATATGCTCTGTAAAATAAATTTATTGTAAATTTTAATTCATAGAATTTAGATCCAATTTTCTTATATATATATATATATATATATATATATATATATATATATATATATATATATATATATATATAACAAAAGTTATGATGAATTTAGTGGTGTTCAAAATCATAAAAGACGTAAGGTGGTGAGCAACGTTTTTATGACTGGGTTCCATAGCAACCACGTCGCTTCAGCGACTAGTGTTGCTACTAATTCACTGCTGTCGCGAAAAGAGAAGTAACAAGTGAAACAGAGAGAATGAAAGCAGACGAGTGCCGTACATTGTAATTACATATGTGTATGTTATGTTTATGGGAGCAAAAAATAAGACTGAATTTAAACAAAGAATAAGTGAATTTACTGGAATCATGCAAAAATCATGGATTACAATAGAAAAATACGAACATGAAAAGTAATATGGTTAAGCTTAAGCATGAAAAAGAAAAGGACAAGATATCCTAGTAAAAAATTAAATTTATAACTTAAATATTGCAGCATAAAGAATTTTTTAAAATTCAATTTAACATTATATAATCAATTCTTAATGCTGTAATATTTTAAGTTATAAATTTATGATATTTTTTACTAGAATATCGTTTCCTTTTCTTTTTCATGTTTAAGCTTAACCATATTACTTTTCATGCTCGCATTTTTCTATTATATTATATTATATTATATATATATATATATATATATATATATATATATATATATAATATAAAGCTGAATGTGTGTGTGTGTGTGTGTGTGTGTGTGTGTGTGTGTGTGTGTGTGTGTGTGTGTGTGTGTGTGTGGTCACGAATAGGCTCCTATATGGTTGACTATTTTAAAAAACTGATCAGGTATAATGATAGAAGATGTATCGAGACACAGGAGTGGGTATGTTTGATCTGGCAGAAAGGTGGTTCATTAAAATTGTGGGGTCTGCGTTCGCGCCTGGTCCACAAAGTATGGAAATAAAAAATTAAAAAATTAAAAAAAAAATGTTTACAAGTGTTTTTGATATAGATGTACATAAGAATACTTTGATAAGTATGTTTTAACTTAAATAGGGATGATATAATAAAATTGTGGGGTCTGCGTTCGCGCCTAACCTCCATAGAATGGAAATAGACACAAACTTTAATAAAGACTTTTCATATCTATCTGCGTAAGTATATTTTGATAATTATGTTTCAGTTTGAAGAAATATGGTATAATAAAATTGTGGGGTCTGCGTTCGCGCCTAACCTCCATAGAATGGAAATAGACACAAACTTTAATAAAGACTTTTCATATCTATCTGCGTAAGTATACTTTGATAATTATGTTTCAGTTTAAAGAAATAATAATAAAATTATGGGGTGTTCGTTCGCACCTGACCTCCATAGAATGGAAATATATCACAAAGTTTAACAAGGTTTTTTAATATAGATCCACAGAATATTGTGACGAATGTTTCTGTGTGAACAGGTATGGTATAATAAATTATGGGCTTTATCTATTTATTTTTACTTTCATCATATTTTGCTTTGGTTTTGATACCCCCAAATTCAACCCAAATTTACAACCCTTCTTTTTCATAACCTATCATACTTTCATAAATCCGAGTTAATTTTCTGTAGGCTGTTTTTGAACCCAGTCAACGACGGGTACTTTTGCTAGTATATATATATATATATATATATATATATATATATATATATATATATATATATATATATATATATATATATCTTTACTTAAAACAAATATGTTTATAATGTATATATTCAATGAGGCTATCTTAAAGCTGCAACGATTTATTAAGCTCAATGAAAATGGATTTACACTTTCAGAGCATATGTAATTTCATTAAACATTTCAAAATCACAATATACACTTAATTCACATTCATATTGTTTAAAAAAAAACTGTACATTTCATTCTTTGATGAACGAATGTAAAGTTTGATGATTTGTTTGGTTTATACCATTCAGTGAAACACGTGTAAGACGCAGTAATTTAAACAATATGAATGTGAATTAAGTGTATATTTCTGTGATTTTGAAATGTTGAATAAAACTTATATATATACAGTGATGATCATATTTATTGGCACGGTAAAATAAAAGTTAAATTTTGTCTAATAAATTCTAAAAAAGGGATTAAATTAAAGAAAATAACAAAGTATATTATGTATTTTTAACTGGCCTTTCCGATGCAGCAATCGGATTTTAGAAAAAATAAATAACAAAGGAACAACAAACATAATTGCAAAAAACCCTTGTTCAAAATTATTGGCACGATTTATTTAATAATCAATTGTATAGCCTTTGGCCTTGATTACCTTCCTCAGTCGCTTTTCATAGTTTACAACCAAGTTGTTGCACTCTTCAGTAGTAATTTTAGCCCACTCTTCCTGACAATAATCCTCCAATTGAATAAGATTCTTAGGCTTCCTTTGCATTACCCTCAATTTTAATGTTCTCCATAAATTTTCAATTGGATTAAGGTCTGGGCTTTGTGATGGCCACTCCAAAACATTAATATGATTGTCCTCAAGCCATTTCTTAGTCAGTTTAGCCGAATGCTTTGGGTCATTATCTTGCATGAACCACCAACGACGACCAAGTGAGAGCTCTTTAGCAGAGTCTTTCAGGTTTTCATCCAATATTTTAACATAATCTTCCTTTTTTATGCTACCTGTGACCTTAACAAGTCGCCCTGGTCCAGAGGCAGCAAAGGATCCCCAAAACATCAAACTGCCTCCACCGTGCTTCACTGTGGGTATGGTGTTCTTAGGCAGGAAAGCTTCGCCAGATTTTCTGTAAATATAAGACACTTTATTATGGCCAAATAACTCTATTTTCGTTTCGTCAGTCCATAGAACACGTTTCCAGAATGCAACATCTTTATCAATATGACGTTTTGCAAAGGCTAGCCTTGCTTTCAGGTGCATAGGCTTCAATAAGGGAGTCTTTCTCGGACGACATGCTTTTAAACCAGCTCTCTTCAAAACTCTACCAACTGTATGTCGAGATACATTCACTCCAGAGGTGCTCTGTTCATCAACAATCTCCCCAACAGAGATCCTTGGGTTTTGTTTTACTTGTCGAACAATTTTCCGTTCATCTCTTGGGGAAAGAATCCTTTTTCTCCCTCTACCCTCTAAACTCATAACGTGGCCTTGCGATTTGAACTTGTTTATTATGGCTCTAACAGTGGATTTGGGAAGGTTTAGCTTCTTTGAAATCTTATCATAGCCCTCCCCATTGGTATGGCATGCTACAACAAGCTTCCTGACGTCTTCGCTGTGTTCCTTAGTTTTAACCATGGCGATTGAAAATTATAATTTAGTCACTTATAATAGTTTAAATAAATCGCTATCTAAAAATTATCTGAAAAAAATTATTCACTGAATTAGCGTTAAACAAGCATAATATGGCTATAAAAAAGTTCAGAAAGCACGTAAACCGGAAATTGATTGATATTATACTGATACTAAAAGAAAAACAAAGCCGTGCCAATAATTTTGCACAAGGGTTTTTTGCAATTATGTTTGTTGTTCCTTTGTTATTTATTTTTTCTAAAATCCGATTGCTGCATCGGAAAGGCCAGTTAAAAATACATAATATACTTTGTTATTTTCTTTAATTTAATCCCTTTTTTTGAATTTATTAGACAAAATTTAACTTTTATTTTACCGTGCCAATAAATATGATCATCACTGTATATATATATATATATATATATATATATATATATATATATATATATATATATATATATATATATATATATATATATATATATATATATATATATATCACCTAATCAGATTATATCGTCTTTTCTCTTTGGAATATCAATTTCCCTTTTGTTTAAAACATTCTATTTTAATTTCAGTTTCTCACTGTCTTGCAAGGTCAGAGACAACCCCGTCTCTCTCCCTGTCTTCCCTCCTTCTCTCTGTCTCTCTCTGCCTTCCCCTTTCTCTTTCTCTCTCCCCTTATACTTCTCTTTCTACCCACCCTCTCTCTTTCATATGATGTCATTTCCATTTTGATACCCCGCCCCCCGCCGCTCCGTCCGGAACCACTTGTCTTCTCTATTCAGTTTGACATTTCGTGACACTTTTAACTCCTGCAAAATTATGGAAGGCCTTAAAATCAATAAAACAACGGCAAAATCTGTAACATTATTTCTTGCTTCACTGATCATTTTAACAACTTACTCGATATTTCTCCCAGAAAAAGAAAAATCGTTTTCATTACATGAAATGACAGATTTTATAATTTTGTTATTTTAAGATGCAGGCTTTTCCTTCTTCGTAGACATTTTTTTTCCATATCAAGTTGAATTGAAACGATTGATTTGTGATATTGATCAATGATTTTTGTTGTTTTTATTGTTGCTGTTGTTTGTTAAATACGATTTTATAATTCTATTTAAAAAAAATTTTTTTCTGTTAAAAAGGTTGACATTTTAAGATAATGTCACTAAGATCTCTAAAAAAACATTTGTATTTCTTAAAGACATCATTAAAATGTACAGAATATTTAAATCACTCTAAGGCACTTATAAATCATTAAAATTTAAACAATTAAAATAGTAATCATTTATGAATTTATGTTTACATTTAAACCATTAAAATGTAAAGCATTAATAAACTATTAACATTAAAACTATTAAAATATTAATAATTTATAAATTATTGACATTTATATCATTAAAATATAAAATAATATTCAAACCATTAAATGTAAAGCACTCATAAATGATCGACATTTAAACTATTAAAATATTAAACATTCATAAATTATTAACATTTAAATTATTAAAAATATTAAACCTTTATAAATTATTAACATTTAAACCATGAAAATAAAAATCATTTATGAATTATTAATATTGAAATTATTAAAGTGTAAATCACTCGTAAATTTAAACCAATTAAAATATTAATTATTTATAAATTATTGACATTCATACCATTAAAATAGTAATCATTTATTAATTGTTAACATTTAAACGTTTTAATGACTTATGACTAGATGTTTTATGACTCAAGATTGTCAATGTCTGTAAGCAGGACTAAAAGTTTTAATGACTTATGACTGAAATGTTTAATAAGTTGGGATTCTAAATCACTTAATTAATGACTCATTATTTCAGATTTTTAAATTGCCTTCTTTCTTTCCGTCTATCCTCCCCTCTATCTTTCTATTTCTACCATTTTCTACTCCCTTCTAACTTCTGATTTTCTTTCTTAATCTCTCTCTATGTTTTTCCCTTCTCCCCCCCTCTCTCTCTCTCTCTCTCTCTCTCTCTCTCTCTCTCTCTCTCTCTCTCTCTCAGTCTCTAATATACTTTCTAGCAGCTTTGGGGGAAACATCCGTGTGTCTATGAGGGATGGTTTAGTAGTCTTCCACTATTTGATGAAACACGTGTAAGACAAATTATGAGGAAAATTAAGGTGTTTGAAGGAAACAAAAAAACTAATAAACTAATAAAATTTATGAGTATAAATTAATTCTTTTTTATCTGTTTGTTTTTGAAATAATAATCGTATATATATATATATATATATATATATATATATGTAAATATATATGTAAATATGTATATATATATATGTATATACATATGTATATATGCATATACATATGTATATACATACATACATATATATATATATATATATATATATATATATATATATATATATATATATATATATATATATATATATATATATATAAATGTATCTTTTAAATTTATTTAATTTTTATTTCTTTATTTTTTTGTTCTTGTTTTTTCTTGTTATTCTCTCTTTCGTCTCCATGATATTATCCCCCAAAATTATTCAATTTTTTATGTGAATTTTTTTTAAAGTTCGTGTTGTCTATTTTCCCTTATATTTCCATAATTTTATATACCATTAAATTATCATTCTAAAAAATAATACACACACACACACACACACACACACACACACACACACACACACACACACACACACACACACGCACACACACACACACACACACACACACACACACATCTTGGTTGTCTTTAAGTTCAACATAAACAAATTCTTGATGAATAAGTAATCCAATCTACCCAATTTCCATTAATAATAATTACTACGATATTATCCCATTGTACACTCAATAACCCTTATCCTGAAGTGGCCTCCGGGCCTGTATAAGTGGTGACTCCTGTATATCTATATATCTATAAAAGTGAACGTGTCTGTCTGTCTGTGTGTCTGTCTGTCTGTGTGTCTGTCTTTCTGTGTACATTTCCCTACGCAATAACTCTGTCAATTTTTAGTCTATAGACTCGAAATTTGAAATACCGGGTACTGAGATTTGGGAAAATCGATGTGACGGGTGTCAGCCAGAAATGTGGCTGTTAAGGGGTCAAATTTCAACGATTTGACCTTTAAGAACTCTACCAAACTCCTCCGACAATTTTGGGTCTAGACACTTGAAATTTTAGATATAGGTTCCTTGAACCTGGATGTAACTTAATAAAGTGATTTGAGCCCGAAACTATAAATTTTAAGGGGTCATAATAGGGGTCAAAATTTTAAAAAATTAACCATTTTTTTTGTTTTTTTGTTTTTTTTTGCACAGCATAGACCTCCAAACACCCGAGCAACGCCGGGCACCCCTGCTAGTATATATATATATATTCAGAATGTGAGAGATTATGTAATTATTATCACAGCCTTACTACGTCGCAGCTCACAAGAGCCATGACAGCCAACAAACATTTTTGTGAATTATTCCATGGATTTCTGCCTTTGGATTATTATGGACCATCTTCTTCCAATTACGGGATTTCCTTGGATTTTACTTGTGCAAATGGAAATTCTTTTAACTTTCTTGAAGTTATACATTTGGATTTTACCGTCACTGGATATTTTATCTTCCACCAGACTATCCATTCATGTGTAATCACCTTTTTCTTTACCATATTCCCTCTGCTTAACTTATTTTGTTTTCAAACCAAAACCTAAAGACAGTGAGTCAAGTATGATAACCATTAGACCAGCTTGAAAAGATCTTTACAAAATATTTTCAAACCTACTTATTCTTAACATAAGTAATATGTCATGTGAACGACGCATGCATATGCATTCGTGAAACAGTAGACAAACAAATAAAAATTTGATGACCCCCTCCACGTACCAATTTTGCCATTTTGACCCCTTAACAGCTCTTTTTTCCAGATGAAAACCGATTAAAAGTTTTTCCACATGTTTGAATACCCTATATACCATAATTCAAGCGTGTAGACCAAAATTTCGTTGAATATATAGGTTGAGAAAGGTTCTCATACACACGCACTTATACGCGCACATTCTCACTTTTATATATATACTAGAAGATATACTCGTCGTTGCCCGATATTAAGCGTAACGTTAAATACCTTAAAAAAATAAAGTAAAATAAAAACGAAAAAAAAAAACCTGAAACATGTGCATGCGAGTATCACGTTTTTTTTTTTCTAAACAGTTCACTTTTTGTATGTGAAGCAAAATACTGAAGCTGAAATCTAAACCAAAACCTAAAGACAAGGAGTAAAATACGATAACCATGAGACCAGGTTGCCACGACTTTAAAAGATGTTTTCAAACCTCGTAAAACGGTTGACAAACAGATAAAAATCAGATGACCCCCCCCCTCCCCAAGTACCAATTTTTCAATTCTGACCCCTTAGCAGCCTTTTTTTTTATTTATTTTTTTTTTTTTACACAGTGATCACCACTTATCAAGGCCCGGAAGCCACTCAGGGATAAGGGTTATTGCAAGTACATTACGTTAGTGTGGAGATTTGATGAAGTGTTTAATTAGGGGGGCGGTTCATTAGGAATTTGTTAACATTGGACTTGAAGACATCCAGGTTGTAGTCCGGAGGGAAGCAGGCAGACGGAACAGAGTTCCACAGGCGCGCAGTTCTAAGAAAGAAGCTTTGTTCATGGAATCCGCGTTTTGATTTAGGCACAGATATTGAGTGGGAGTTTTTTCCGATTAAATCCTTACCATCTGTCTGAATATACTATATACCAAAATTCAAGTCTGTAGATCAAACGTTCGTTGAAAACAGGTCGCACATACACATTTTCATTTTATATATATATATATATATATATATATATATATATATATATATATATATATGCACTGATGATTCCCGAAAGGATGAAACACTAATGTCTGTAGGTATTTAATAATTATTATAGTAAATAATAATAATAATAATAATATATATATATATATGTAAAAAAAGTTATATACATATATATATATATATATATATATATATATATATGTGTGTGTAAAAAAAGTTATATATATATATATATATATATATATATATATATATATATATATATATATATATATATATATATATATATATAAAATTTTAAATTTTTTTTTCATAATATTATTTTGTATTCCTGCACGTCACCAATGGAAAACGAATAAAGAAAAGTTATAAGCTTTTATACTTTTCGTATTCTTTTTTTTATACATATATATATATATATATATATATATATATATATATATATATATATATATATATATTTCTTCCATTCAAAAATACAATATATATATATATATATATATATGTATATATATATATATATATATATACATATATATATATATATATATATATATATATATATATATATATATATTGTAATTTTTAATGGAAGAAATGTTATGAGATCAAGTCCATATTGTAATAGTCAATTATAAGTTATCGTTATTATAACTTTTCACTGACGTCACTCCAGAAACAGAAACGAGCCATCGCCCCCTTTTCTTATTATGGACAGGATCCAGTTTATATATGTAAAAGAAACAAAAAAACAAAACACAGCTCATAATAAAGAAAAAAATTGATTATCCTGAACGTTCTCTTAATCCTTGACTGCAATCATGTTTCAATATATTACAAATTTGAAAATAGATGTCACGATAAAATTCTTTTCAATTGCTAGGTGTTGAAATTACACTTGATCTGAAATAAAATCTTCACAAGATAACCAAGAGTAAATAAATGCAAGTGTAAATATTTATAAGGTTTCCATCGATAAATCAAAGTGATTGATTGTTTCCATGGTGATTCGAATGTTCTGTGATTTTGTTTTTTCTTTTTCAAATTATAAAGAGCCTGTGAATTATTTCATTGGCTTCAAATCATCAAACGAAGGTGTTGCTCTTTGATTTTTCTTCTTTTATCAGATAAGCAAAGTATTGTTCAAAGTGTTATCTGACATGCAGCTTATTTGGGTGAGCAGTTGTAGCGTACGAGGGGCCTTCATTAAGTTTCCGGAATTTTTTGTACATGCATTTAAAATTGTCATAGACACTTTTTTTTTTTTTTTTTTTTACATGGGGTTCACCACTTATCAAGGCCCAAAGGCCACTCAGGGATAAGGGTTATTGCATGTATAGTAATCAATGAGATAGTATTGTAGTAATCATTAGTATTGGGGGTTTTGATAGAGTATCTTACTTAAGGGGGCGGTTTGTCAGGAGTTTGTTTATGTTGGACTTGAAGACATCCAAGTTGTAGTCAGGTGGGAAACAGGCAAGCGGCAGAGAGTTCCACTGGCGTGCAGTTCTAAGAAAGAAGCTCTGCTCATGGAATCTACGGTTGGATTTAGGCACAGATAAAGAATGGGGAAAATTATTGACAGTAGTTTCAGCCAGACGGGTGTTTCTCGTGAAAGATTGGCAGGGGGGGACCAGAGATTGGAGCTCAGACGAGCACCTGCTATGGAAATAACGATAAAACAAAGACAGGCTCGCAACGTCTCTTCTGTGAGAGAGAGGTTGCAGGGAAGAGAAAAGGGCATCCCCCACTAAACCACAAAGTCTATTTTGTACTAAGTCAAGGCAGGATAGACTGTTTTTAGCAGCTCCTGCCCAGATGTGGCAGCAGTACTCCATCCTTGGACATACTTGGCTTTTATAGAGATAGAGAATTGCATTAGTAGTGAGATATCTTCTGGAGCGGTAGAAGGATCCCACCATTTTCCCAGCGACCTGGGCAACAGATTTGATGCACGTGTTCCATTTCAGGAGTAAAGGTCAAACCCAGAAGCTTGTCAAAACATGGAGCCTCCCCAAGACGAGAGCCATCCATTTCAATTGATACCAGATGGGGATCAGAGTGTTTATGATGTAAAGATAGAAGCTTGGTTTTGGATGCATTAAAAGTGACCAGCCACCTCTTCCCCCATTGTACCATGCACTCAAGATCAGAGGAGAGAGAATTAAAGAGAACTTTGTCATTTACGACCTTTGATGAGTTACCATAGATGGTCGTGTCATCAGCATAGATGTCAACGAATGATTTAAGCATGTGTTTTGGGAGATTATTGATGTAGATCAGGAAGAGGGTTGGGCCCAGTATGGACCCCTGAGGGACTCCAGCATTAATACTGTGGGACTCTGATTTCTGCCCATCAACCACTACTCTTATGAGCCTATCAGAGAGAAATGATTTAATGATTGAGAAAACATTTCCAGTTATACCGTAGCTGGAAATCTTGTGAAGTAGACCCTTATGCCATACATTATCGAAGGCCTTCGATATTTCAAGAGTAATTGCCCTGGAAAGGAAACCTTTGTCAAGAGATTCACTAATCCTATGTGATATAACCGTTAGCACATCTGCTGTAGATCTTGCAGAGCGGAAACCATATTGCATGTCACTAAGAAGGTTGTTTCTGTTGAGGTGGTTTACTACTTCTTTATTTAATATGGATTCCAACAACTTGCTCATGACACACAGGAGACTTATTGGTCTGTACTGAGAGGGAGATGACTTTTCACCTGAATTCTTAAATACAGGGCATACTGATGAGGTTTTCCAGAGTGTTAGAAAACACTTCTCCTTAAGGCAACGCTTAAACAGTTTTGTAAGTATGGGAGTAAGTGCTGGTTGGAGCTTTTTCAGCACTATAACTGGAATGCCATCAGGGCCAGTTGCTTTACTGGAATCAAGGTTCTTGATTAGCTTGGCGACCTCACGCACAGATATTTGTATGTTACCTAGCGTGTTGTCTGTTATAGGAGGAAATACAGGGAGTTGATGTTCATTGTCGCATAGGGTAGAATTAGCTGCAAAGTTCTTTGCAAATAGTTTGGCCTTGTCTGATGCTGACGAGATGACCACAGGTCCATTGATGATAGTTGGGATAGAACGCACGCTTCTGTTCAAGATCCTGTTTGCTATTTGCCAGAACTGGTGGGAACCAAGCCGCTGCTCAGCTACTTTGGATTTAACAAACTGAGCATATAGCTCTCTTGCATGTTTTGATTACTCTTTTACAGTGGTTGCTGGCAGTCCTTAAAGCAGCTTTAGTCTCAGTACATCTATTATGTTGGTAGCTACGGAAAAAATGATTTCTGTGTGCGATGGCAGCAGCACATTCAGGGGAGAACCATGGCTGGCTATTAGGTTTTTGTTGGAATTTTTTGGATGGTATGAATCGGTCTATGCCTACAATTAACCATTCGGTCAGATCTGATACTATAGAGGACACATCCTTTTTAAACATGGAATGCAGAGGTAGGTCAGATATGAATGTACGGAAGCTATCCCAGTCAGCCATAGAGTATCGATATACAGTATGGTGGAGAGGTACGTCTGAAGACTTATTACATTTTATTTTTATCTTAACTGCTACAACAGAGTGGTCAGAGGATCGCAGAGGAGATAGAATGGAACATGAACATAGCTCAGGGGAAGTTGTGAGGAAAAGGCCTAGAAGGCTTGCATATTGACCGGGTGTATCAGGCACATGGGTGGGTTCGTGAACAATCTGAGTGAGGTCATAGGCAATGGCAAAATCATAACAGAACCTCCCCTCGTCATCGGTTTTATTTGAGTGGGTCAGCCATTTCACATTATGGACATTGAAGTCACCACAAATGTGAATGTTAGCCGAAGGATGAGCAGACAGGATGTGGTCAATTTTCTCAGCTATGTTCTTAAAAATAGTAACCCCACTGTTGTGGGGGCGATTGAGGGCAAATATAAATGCAGTGGTGTAAGCTAATGCAACCCGAAAGCACATATCAGGTAAATTAGGGTCTTCTCTGGAGATATCCCTACCACATGGAAAGCCATCTTTGATGTAGGCACATATTCCATGCCCATGGCGATCTTGGGGGTCAGATTTAGATGTTAAGTTAGAGTATCCTTTAATTATGAATTCGTCTAGAGAAGTGGTTGGCCCTATGCCAGTTTCACTTAGAAAGAATATGTCCGGTTTTGTCTCCTGTAATTGTGTTTCAACCTCTGGAAGGTTGGAACGTAGACCCCTGATGTTGGAGAAGGAGACCTGGTAGTAGAGGTCTACATGGGTGGATGGGGTTCTAGGTTTATTCGTGTTTCTTTTTTGGAGATTTGTCATGATTGAGGTTTTGGGGTTTGTGGAGCAGGTCGATAGACTTGGTTGGAGCAGGACAGAGAGGGAAAATAACAGAGAAAAAGACAAGAAATTTTTTTTTTTTTGCACATGAACAGGAAAGCCGTAACAATTACCCACTAGTATGGCATCGAGAGGCCCTACCAGAAACTATTGTATGGTCCAGAATCCATTCACCAAATAGCAATACAGCAGCCCCGGTACTTTGCACCTGCTGATAGGACAGCCTCCTTAGTGGTTAATCCAAGGTTTGAGTCCCTGACTCAGACGGATAACGTCAGCCCAGATGAAACGTTTACCTCCAGCAGCCTTACTAGTGATATGACCACAAGGATAAACATAGAAATAGAAATTTTCTGACATCTCAGGCTACTCTTTACAAAGTCCTACCGACCTAGAAAGCAGCTTTATCTTCACCCTTTGTCAGAAAAATCACTCATTGGAAATGGGGACTGAAGGACAAAAAAGGAGAAGTGAGAGTTACTGGAGCTGCCGATAACACATCCACATGCATTATCTACTCCCCATTGAATAAATAAATAAATAAATAAATAAACTAAAATAAAATTTTAAAAAAAGGTGAGAAGGACTTATTAATATCTACTTAGTATAAGTCCTTTACCCATTCCCGGCTTAGGATAGTACTTGAAGATAGTCTCCCCTCCCATGTTAATGCATGGATACTTTTTGTCTTTATCTAGGTCGAGCTGGGATGTTAAACCGTTCCAGCTCCACCCCATAATAAATATGCTATAATGGAACTTTTATCAAATTGAAAAAGTCTGGTTATTTTTAACTCGTTTAAAAAGCTGGTTAAGAAGTAATACCTTTAGGGTTTTGGATTAACTTTAGCTAGAAGTAATGCATACTTTAGGAAAAAATTTTTAAAAAAAATACAAAAAAGCCGTGTGTTTTTGAGTTCAGATAATATGCAAACATAATTTGGGAAATGTTCAATTGAAATGTTCAATTGAAAATTCAGTATCTTATTGCGATACATCTTATGAAATGGTTGACCAATTTTTATGATTTCAAGTTCAAATGAAAAGCTATAGCAGGAATAAAGCCTGATCGTCACAGCTTGTGAATTTCAAAAATGCAATCCCGACATGAGGACACTTTAGAAGAACGATATGCAGTCAAAATTCTGTTTTAAACTTGAAAAGAAAAATGGCACAGAAGCGTAGAGAATGCTTTTGACTACTTCTGAACCATCTTGCATGTATTGAGTATCAGTTTTTGAGTGGCATAAGAGATTCAAGGAGGGCAGAGAGTCAGTGAGGGATGATGAGAGGTGTGGGAGGAGTAAGAAAGTCAAAACACCAGAGTTTATTGGCCAAATAAAAAAAAATTATGGATAAAGATCGTCGTGTGCCTATAGAGACAATAAGTGCAGAGTTTGATGTCAGTGTGGGAACTGTACACACAAATATTTGTGAGGAATTGAAGATGCAGAAAATTTGAGTGAATGCACGAGTTCACAACATCCCTGTCACAGACTATTTGACTAAGATGGGCATCAAGTCAGTTCCCCAATCTCCCTATAGTCCAGACCTTGCTCAAGCTATATATATATATATATATATATATATATATATATATATATATATATATATATATATATATCATAATTTAGTAATTTAAATTTTATGATTTGAAATGGTTAAATTTCAAATCTAGAATTTTTATTCTATGCAAGTAATCCAATTTACCAAATTTCCCCTATTAACAACTACTATGATATTGGACCATTGACCACTGTATACTTATTAACCCTTATCCTCAAGTGGCCTCCGGGCCTTGATAAGTAGTGACTCGTATGTAAAAAAAAAAAAAAAGACCTGATAGCTGACATTGGCTGGCTTCTCTCATAGCTGGAGTGGCACTTTCCGAGATAAGAAGATTTACACCATTATTTCTTCTTTCCCACCTTTTTTTTTTTTTTACATGGGAGATCACCACTTATCAAGGCCCGGAAACCACTCGAGGATAAGTATAATGATGTATGAATTAACCTATTTATATATCATTATACTTCCTCACTGTCTATGACTTTTTTTTTTGAAAGGTAACCCTTATCCTTGAGCGGCTTCTTGGCCTTGATAAGTGGTGATGCCTATGTAAAAAAAAAAACAAAGTGTCGTCTGCCGTTAATAGAGAGAGTGCTCCGTCACAGCCTTGCGGACATGATGGATAGCTTGAAGAAACAATCCACCATTTTTAAAAATATTTGGTTAGGGTTTGCTTCAATAGAGAAGTACCCTCATGTCAGCGTCCCTAACAAACCTCGATACAAAGAGACCAAAGATTGTGTCATTCCGAATGTGTGCGTTTTCAAATAAATATCTTCTCCTCAGTTTTCTTCATAATTTGTGTTTTTCAGGTTTTTACTAAAACTAAATTTCAAGAGAATCTTTGAATTTTTGCCAGATTTTAGCCATCGAAAAGTTGCTGAATAGGATGTACAAGGTCCTGTCAATAAGTTTCCAGACTTTTTTCATATGGGCACTATTATTGATAGTACACACATAAAACTCTAGTTCCCTTCAAAGTAATCTCCTCCGGTTGCAATGCACTTGCTGTACCGTTCCAACAACTTCTGGAAGGCCCCATGGAGGTCCTCTTGTGTGAGCGTGTCAATGACGCTCATCACACCCTCTTTCATCTCTTCAATTGTCTCATAATGACAGCCTCTAAGGTTTTCACTGAGCTTAGGGAATAACCAAAAAATTAAAGTTCTAAATTTCTTAGATGAGAGCTGATTGTTTATATTATTTGTATTGATCGAAGTGTTGTTCTCATTTTGAGTGTTATTTGTGCAACGTTTCGGTCGGATTGGCCCTCAATCATCCTCAGCAATGTTGGTTGTTGTTTGGAAAAAGAAAAGAGAAAAGTTACTTGCTCTGTAGATATTTTCGCATTCTTGAAAACAGAAACCAACTCCAAGAATACGAAAATTCATCAGACTATTGTTCTCATCTTGAGTATTATTTGTGCAGCGTTTTGGGCGGATTGTCCGTCGGCCGTCTTCAAGCATGTTAGTTGTTTGTTTGGAAAAGGTGGAAGCCTCTAATTATAGAAAAAAAAAACAACATTAAAATTTTGGCGATGAAAGGGAGATAATCCCCTATCGATCTTTATTAGAGTTGTCCTCCCTTTTGTCAACCAATTTTTTTCACAACTTCAAAATTAAAACCATAAAATAAAGACTAACTCACAGAATACGAAAATATCTACGGAGCCAGTAACTTTTCTCTTTTCTTTTCTAAACAACAACTAACATGTCTGAAGATGGCGAAAGAACAATCCGACTGAAACGTTGGAAAATAACACTCAAAATGAAAACAATAGTCCAATCAAAACAATATAAACAATCAGTCCTCATCTAAAAAAATTTAGAACTTTAATATCTTTGTATATTAATTTAATTCAGCAAAATGCTAGGACTGGATTACTTAAAACTTCTACTCGGTCATGACTGACGGAATAAGAGCATGCTACCCCTGTGGAATTAAATAAAGGGTTTAATTCAAAATTGCGTGCAGATTCCCGAGTTCAACCGAAAGATTTCCAAGTTCGACAAGATGCACTTGAAGAAGGTCGGACATACTTTGGCTGAAATGTTGAGAGTAAGGTTATTGATACTGAAAGAAAATAAGTCTGATTTTCATCAATAATTCTTTCAGAAATATTATTAGACTGGGTTAATGATAAGAAGAGATGGAGAAAGGTTGTAGGTCATTTGGGCAGAGCAGCTATAAATGTCTGGTTTTCATCAATCCATGCTTGCCATGTCTACTGACACATATAACAGGTTATCAATTTTTTGCTCGTTTAGAAATACAGAGGCTGTATTTGTTGTTGTTGTTGTTGTTGTTGTTATTATTATTATTATTTTTATTATTATTATTATTATTATTATTATTATTATTATTATTATTATTCACACAAAATAAGAAAAAAATGGAGAAAATGTTTTGTTTCCGTGCAAAAAGCTTTTTTGTTTGTTTTTGTTTTCTTTCCGATGCGTCAACAAATTGAAAGGCTGCGGAAAATATCAGACCTTAATTTTAGCAACATCAGATCAAACGGCAGGAAACGGAGCCATGAAGGCGGCGGAGGTAAGGAGGCAGAGGTAAGGAAGTGGAGGTGGAAAGAGGAGTTGGGATGGGCGAATTCAGAGCAACTAGTAGTCAGTGCCGAGAATAAATGTATTTGAAGGTGATCAATAGATTATTATCGATTTTTTAGCCCTTAAATCATCCGATCAATATGTCTTCTCTTGGCTTATATATGCCTTTTTTCCCTGCAATTTGAATTTACGAGGGGAGGAGGGTCACCGCTTATCAAGGGATTATTGAAAAGAAGGATAAGGGTTAATGAGTGTTAGGTGAGACACACCGTGGCGATCAGTAATGGTGGAACTTGAGTAGTGTTTGTTTATTTAAGAGAACAGTTTAACAGGAACTTGTTTGAATTAGACTTGAAAACACCCATGTTATAGTCAGCTGGGAAGTAACCCCATGGTATTATGTTCCACGAACGGACAATTCCAGGAAACAAACTTTGCTGATGCACAAATCTAAGACAATGTCAGAATCCTTAGCAAATGACCATAGTGAAATGGGGACGTAAATGGATGATATCATTTAATGGTAGTAAGACTAAGCTGCTCTCCTTTAACAATTACAAGAAGCCTCTCCAACCACTGATATCCATGACAAATAACACCTTACCTGAGAATTCTTCCTTCAAACTCCTCGGCCTAACATCCACGGCCAATATGAACTGGAACAAATACATTGAGGACATTGCAGAGGCTGCTGCAAAGAAAGTGGGTTTCTTCTATCGTATTAGAAGACTATTCACACCTGAGAGTGTTCTGTACCTCTACAAAACCACCATTCGCCCATGCATGGAGTATATTGTCGCAACATCTGGGCTGGTGCATCTACCCTCTTGGATAGGGTTCAAAAAAAGAGTCTTCAATCTAATAGGCCCCACTTTGTCAACTAAGCTCCAACTCCTGCTCTCATCTCTGTTTAGTTGGGGAGTATCATAACTTCCGTTGCTTCCAGTTTTCCATTTCTCATGATCACCAATGCATATTTTTCCGTGCCAAATTCCATTCAGATATCCTAACTGATTCGGTGATGCATGGTTAAACTGCAAATATGAGTAAATTGAAAAGATTTTGATCAGTTTTGTAAGTGAACTTAATTGGACAATAAAATAAGACGCTTAGTAGATTTAAAAAAAATCAAATTATCTAATGGTCAGTACATAACTTGTGATAATTGAAGTCCTGGCTCTATTTTTATTCCCTACTAAAAAATTAGGGCATAGGTGGCGGTAGGTCATCAACTTGATCTCTGTGTTAAGATGGTGGGTGTGTGGCTTACTTACCTAATGTTGTTTAGTGAGGATCGATTTTGCATTTTATAATATCTGTAGAAGACAAAGAGGCAAAACAATGAACCACATAATAAGCGAATGCAGCAAACTAGCTTAAAAAGAATACAAAAATAGGCACGATCAAGTGGAGAAGACAGTACAATGGGGATTATGCAGACAACTGCATCTTGAACACAAACAAATGGTGCAAGCACAAACCGGCAGCAGTATTTGAAAGTGAAAATCACAAAATTCTATGGGACATGGATATACAAACAGATAAACCCATCTAAGTAAGAAGATAGGATGTCATAATAGTTAACAAGAAAGAAAAGTCCTGCAAGATTGTAGATTTTGCCGCCAAGCAGACCACGGAGTGAAGATCAAGGCAACAAAGAAGTGAAGCAAATACATGGAACTGGCCAAAGAGTTCAAAGGGATATGGAAGATGAAATAATTCATGATAATAATAGGAGCACTAGGAACAATCCCCTCAAAATTTGAAAAAATGTGAGAGAGTTGGAACTAGAGAGATGGCTGAAAAGATACAACATATAACAATAATGAAAACGGCTGAAATATTAAGGAAAACCCTTGAATGCGGAAACTAACGCACATGAGCTACAGGCACAAACCGGATATTTAGAAACTGTTACAGATGTACAGCACAAAGGAACATCACATGGAATCATGAAACGGTTTAATTGAAAGTTAACCACCCTCTGTGCCCCTGCCTTCCTCTCGCCTTCCTTTTTTTTTTTCTCCTTATGTGCATGTCTCCATAAACTGATACCACACCAAATAATCGAAGAGGATCAAAAAGGATGGAAAGACCGAGGAGAGAAACTACTAACCAGACTTTCACTGGATAAGCACAAAAAGGACTGAAACTTTGGGGAGTTTTATTGCTACTCAAATTCCAGGAAGACCGATGGTCGCCGCCAAGGAGAAATCAATGGTAAGTGGTTGTTGCGATAATGCAAATTCATTTGTAAAGGTTATCGAAAGAAGTGGAGAGTACTGGAAATCTGGGAAGACTTGTCGTCACTCAGACTTTAGAAAGCACCACAGGTTTTGAAAGAGAATTCTCTGATGATGACCTGTGTGAAAACTCTTAGTGAATGATAATAATAATGATAATAATTAACCATACTTTATCGAATAATTATTGAAATCTTTCAATATTGTTTTTCATTTTTTTATCCAACAGTGTTTTTCTACCAAACTTCATTATCATAGTTTTCTACCACAACTACCAAACTTCATTATTATAGCTTTCAACCACAACTACCAAACTTCATTATTATAGCTTTCAACCACATCTACCAAACTTCATTATCATAGCTTTCAACCACAACTACCAAACTTCATTATCATAGCTTTCAACCACAACTACCAAACTTCATTATCATAGCTTTCAACCACAACTACCAAACTTCATTATTATAGCTTTCAACCACAACTACCAAACTTCATTATTATAGCTTTCAACCGCAACTACCAAACTTCATTATCATAGCTTTCAACCACAACTACCAAACTTCATTATCATAGCTTTCAACCACAACTACCAAACTTCATTATTATAGCTTTCAACCACAACTACCAAACTTCATTATTATAGCTTTCAACCACAACTACCACACTTCATTATCATAGCTTTCAACCACAACTACCAAACTTCATTATCATAGCTTTCAACCACAACTACCAAACTTCATTATTATAGCTTTCAACCACAACTACCAAACTTCATTATTATAGCTTTCAACCACAACTACCACACTTCATTATCATAGCTTTCTACCACAACTACCAAACTTCATTATTATAGCTTTCTACCACAACTACCAAAATTCATTATCATAGCTTTCAACCACAACTACCAAACTTCATTATCATAGCTTTCAACCACAACTACCAAACTTCATTATCATAGCTTTCAACCACAACTACCAAACTTCATTATGATAGCTTTCTACCACAACTACCAAACTTCATTATCATAGCTTTCAACCACAACTACCAAACTTCATTATTATAGCTTTCAACCACAACTACCACACTTCATTATCATAGCTTTCAACCACAACTACCAAACTTCATTATCATAGCTTTCAACCACAACTACCAAACTTCATTATTATAGCTTTCAACCACAACTACCAAACTTCATTATTATAGCTTTCAACCACAACTACCAAACTTCATTATCATAGCTTTCTACCACAACTACCAAACTTCATTATCATAGCTTTCAACCACAACTACCAAACTTCATTATCATAGCTTTCAACCA